>NW_021265239.1:0-1555 GCF_002162155.2 Triticum dicoccoides
ACACATGCTAGTGGGTTTCATCTAGTTACTGTGGCAATGACAGGTCATGCAGAGGAAATGGGTTCAACTACCGTAGCACACAGCAGTTTGAAACGCGTTGTCTTAATGCAGTAAAAGAGAGCAGGAGCGAGAACATGGGATTGTATCGATATGATCAAATGGTTGGTTGCTTGCCTGATGGTTCGATGCACTGATACGGTTCTTCGTTAGGGTAATCACGGTACTCCTCGGAGGCAGAACCTGTCGCAAAGGACACCGATACACAACCATCACCAAACAATGTGCAACAATATGATGCATGCATGAAACATGGCAATATGAGTGTGTTGGGCTAATGCAACTAAAACCAGAAGGGTTTGAACAAATTTGAATCAAAGATTCAAATTTCAAACTCAAGCATGGCCTTTTAAAGTGCTTTTCCTTGTTCTGCTTTAAACATCAATTTAACTTGTTTGATCATGCTTGAAAATAATACAGATGGATAGATTGGATTTTTCTGATCATTTTTCATATATAATTTGTCTGATTTGGAGTTACAGAATAAAAGTTATGAATTTTTGAAGTTTAAATTATATTCTGGAATTTCCTGATTTAATTTAAATCCAGAAATATATATATTGCGCCAGCACGACGTCAGCATGACGTCAGCGGTCAACTGTGGCTGGCTGGGGTCAAACCTGACGTGTGGGGTCCACACGTCAGTGACAGGGGGGTTTAACAGAGGTTAGTTTAATTCTAATTAAGAATTAGTGGCGCTGGGGCCCACTGGTCAGTGTCAGGGGGGTTAATTAACAGTGGTTGATTAAGTTTAAACTAATCCTAACCCGAATTAGCAGGGACGGGCCCCACTTGTCACTGAGCCAGGGGAGGTCAAACCCCCTGGTCAACCGGGGCTAATACGCCGGCGTTTAGCCGCCGCCGGCAGCAAACGCGGTGGAGGGCGCGGGATTTCCACTCCGGCGCCCAATCGAGCAGCGGAAGGCACGCGCGGGAAGCTGGGGCTCGCGCGCACCCACTGGTGCCCTCCGTTTCACCGGAGATGGCTTAGATCGACGGCGGCGACCACTTGGGCGGCGGCCGGAGTTCGGGCGCGAGCGGGATCGGGCTGCGGGGCACTGGGAGGCCACCTGAGGGGCTCGGCGGCACCCTCGTGGCACCGGGAGCACGATGGAAGGCTCGGTTTGGGCGGAGGCGGACCGAGACGGCGACGGCGACATGGACGGCGGCGAGAGGCTTCGGCCATGGTGGGGAGGAGGGCTACGGTGAGGGAACGAGGGGGAGAAGAGAGGGGAAACGGAGAGGGGCTCACAGCGAGACCAGCGAGCGCGAGGACGAGGTCGGGGATGCCCGGTAGCTCCCGAATCGACGGCGAGTACCCACGGCGGCCGGAGGCGAGGATGGCGACGGCGATGGCTCCACGGGGTGCTCCGTCTTGCGTGGCTCGACGAGGAGGTAGAGGGGGTCGCGGCGGAGCTGGGGAGCGTGTCGGGGAGGCGAGGGGAGGCCGGTGGCGGCTGGTATGGCGAACGGCGGCTATGGGTGCGTCGGGTGAGAG
>NW_021265240.1:0-1793 GCF_002162155.2 Triticum dicoccoides
ACTTTAGTCGGAACGGATTCGATGAAAAGGGTCCTTATGAAGGGTAAATAGCAATTGGCATATCACGTTGTGGTTTTGCGTAGGTAAGAAACGTTCTTGCTAGAAACCCATAGCAGCCACGTAAAACATGCAAACAACAATTAGAGGACGTCTAACTTGTTTTTGCAGGGTATGCTATGTGATGTGATATGGCCAAGAAGAATGTGATGAATGATATGTGATGTATGAGATTGATCATGTTCTTGTAATAGGATTCACGACTTGCATGTCGATGAGTATGACAACCGGCAGGAGCCATAGGAGTTGTCTTTATTTATTGTATGACCTGCGTGTCATTTAACAACGCCATGTAAATTACTTTACTTTATTGCTAAACGCGTTAGCCATAGAAGTAGAAGTAGTCGTTGGCGTGACAACTTCATGAAGACACGATGATGGAGATCATGGTGTCATGCCGGTGACAAGATGATCATGGAGCCCCGAAGATGAAGATCAAAGGAGCTATATGATATTGGCCATATCATGTCACTACTCTATTTGATTGCATGTGATGTTTATCATGTTTATGCATCTTGTTTACTTAGGACGACGGTAGTAAATAAGATGATCCCTTACAAAATTTCAAGAAGTGTTCTCCCCTAACTGTGCACCGTTGCTACAGTTCATCGCTTCTAAGCACCACGTGATGATCGGGTGTGATGGATTCTTACGTTCACATACAACGGGTGTAAGACAGTTTTACACAGCGAAAACACTTAGGGTTAACTTGACGAGCCTAGCATGTACAGACATGGCCTCGGAACATGGAGACCGAAAGGTCGAGCATGAGTCGTATAGTAGATACGATCAACATGAAGATGTTCACCGATGATGACTAGTCCGTCTCACGTGATGATCGGACACGACCTAGTTGACTCGGATCATGTAATCACTTAGATGACCAGAGGGATGTCTATCTGAGTGGGAGTTCATAAGATGAACTTAATTATCCTGAACATAGTCAAAAGACCTTTTGCAAATTATGTCGTAGCTCGCGCTTTAGTTCTACTGTTTTAGATATGTTCCTAGAGAAAATATAGTTGAAAGTTGATAGTAGCAATTATGCGGACAGTAGAACGCTTATGTCCTTAATGCACTGCTCAGTGTGCTGAACCCCAAACGTCGTTTGTGGATGTTTTGAACATCGAACATACACGTTTTGATAACTACGTGATAGTTCAGTTAAATGGTTTAAGTAGAGGCACCAAAGACGTTTTCGAAACATCGCGGAACATATGAGATGTTTCGAGGGCTGAAATTGGGATTTCAGGCTCGTGCTCACGTCAAGAGGTATAAGACCTCCGACGATTTTCTTAACCTGCAAACTAAGGAAGAAAAGCTCAATCGTTGAGCTTGTGCTCAGATTGTCTGAGTGCAACAATCACTTGAATCGAGTGGGAGTTGATCCTCCAGATGAGATAGTGATGTTTCCCCAAAGTCATTGCCACCAAGCTGCTAGAGCTTCGTGATGAACTATAACATATCAGGGATAGATATGATGATCCTTGAAATATTCGTGATGTTTGACACCGCGAAAGTAGAAATCAAGAAGGAGCATCAATTGTTGATGGTTGGTGAAACCACTAGTTTCAAGAAGGGCAAGGGAACAAAGGGATACTTCATGAAACGGCAATTCAGCTGCTGCTCTAGTGAAGAAACCCAAGGTTGAACCCAAACCCGAGACTAAGTGCTTCTGTAATAAGGGGAACAGCCACTGGAGCAGAACTACCCTAGATACTTGGTAGATGAGAAGG
>NW_021265241.1:0-1109 GCF_002162155.2 Triticum dicoccoides
AATGAAAGACCTCGGTGAAGCTGCTTACATATTAGGCATTAAGATCTATAGAGACAGATCAAGACGCTTAATTGGACTTTCACAAAGCACATACCTTGACAAAATTTTGAAGAAATTCAAAATGGATCAAGCAAAGAAAGGGTTCTTGCCTGTGTTACAAGGTGTGAAATTGAGTAAGACTCAATGCCCGACCACTGCAGAAGATAGAGAGAATATGAAAGATGTTCCCTATGCATCAGCCATAGGCTCTATCATGTATGCAATGCTGTGTACCAGACCTGATGTGTGCCTTGCTATAAGTTTAGCAGGGAGGTACCAAAGTAATCCAGGAATGGATCACTGGACAGCGGTCAAGAACATCCTGAAATACCTAAAAAGGACTAAGGATATGTTTCTCGTATATGGAAGTGACAAAGAGCTCATCGTAAAAGGTTACGTTGATGCAAGCTTTGACACTGATCCGGTTCTAAATCACAAACCGGATACGTGTTTACATTAAACGGTGGAGCTGTCAGTTGGTGCAGTTCTAAACAAAGCGTTGTGGCGGGATCTACATGTGAAGCGGAGTACATAGCTGCTTCAGAAGCAGCAAATGAAGGAGTCTGGATGAAGGAGTTCATATCCGATCTAGATGTCATACCTAGTGCATCGGGTCCAATGAAAATCTTTTGTGACAATACTGGTGCAATTGCCTTGGCAAAGGAATCCAGATTTCACAAAAGGACCAAACACATCAAGAGACGCTTCAACTCCATCCGGGATCTAGTCCAGGTGGGAGACATAGAGATTTGCAAGATACATACGGATCTGAATATTGCAGACCCGTTGACTAAGCCTCTTCCACGAGCAAAACATGATCAGCACCAAAGCTCCATGGGTGTTAGATTCATTACAGTGTAATCTAGATTATTGACTCTAGTGCAAGTGGGAGACTGAAGGAAATATGCCCTAGAGGCAATAATAAAGTTATTATTTATTTCCTTATAATCATGATAAATGTTTATTATTCATGCTAGAATTGTATTTTCCGGAAACATAATACATGTGTGAATACATAGACAAACAGAGTGTCACTAGTATGCCTCTACTTGACTAGCTCGTTAATCAAA
>NW_021265242.1:0-7817 GCF_002162155.2 Triticum dicoccoides
ACCTTCTTGTCGGCTTCAGCTTTCTCGGCGGCGGCACGGTCGGCGTCGGTGGACATGGTGATGACGAAGGCGACGCGGACGTAGAGGAAGTAGACGATCGGAAGCGAGCAGTCGCGTAATCGCTGCCCAAAAACCTATTCGCCCCTCACCCCGTACAGGAACCAGAAGGGCGTGGTTTCGGAGACCTGCTCTCCCGTCGACCGTGTACGTGGCGGACGGGATGGAGTCACCGGCGGCAGCAGCAGCAAAGGAACGACGGTGGGCGTGCGCGTGAGCAGATGTGATCTGTTCGTGGCGGCTAGGGTTAGGAGACACCGCATACTTATAGGCACAGCCGCGTGGAGAGACGTGGGCTCGACCCACGTCCGAGTCCGTGACAGCCCACGATCCGACGTCTCAGATCGTGGCCCAGCTGTCAGAAAACTCTCCGTTAGTGACTGGCAAAAATAAGCGCGTAGGTGTGAGCTCGGCTCGGCTCAATCCCGCAACCCGTGGCGCGTCGTGACGAGGCGTGGCGTGGCGAGGCGGGCGGCGGAGGAGGAGTGGGCGAGGGCCTCTTCTCTTCTCAAGCTCTAATAGCATGTAGAAGAGAAACCCTTATAAACCACTCCAACTCTCCTTCCACTTCCGGGGTGGGACTAAACTTCCCACCACACCTAGTGCCATATAACCCACATGGGCCCTTAGAGATTTTTCAGAAATTGCAATATGGGCCTAGAGCCCATCTCAGATTTCAGCAATCCCCCACCAGATCTCGAGGGCCCATTGTGTCCTCTGTTCCAATTGCTGTTTCGATATACCAGTGTTTCAGTAAAGACCTGTTAAGGTTGAACTTCACCTAGAACAAGTGGCTACACTCCTTCACAACTGAACAATGGACTATGCCTTGAATTGTCAGTTTGGCGTAAAGAAGTTTCACCACATGTCTTACTGGTACTAGGCTGCCGAAGGCTGACCCCTCGGGTGGAGCATATAAGTCACACTCCTGGCCTATTCATGAGCTTACTAGAGATCACCCCAATCTCATAGACTGTGACCAGCAGTCGGGCTCATATAGGTGTGTTCCTCCAAAGATCGCTCTGTAGGATAGCATCTTGCTTTTATAAGCTTTGGAACACATTGAGACCGTAGTCATCCTACCATACAGTATCGAGAGTATTGCATCTCCAACGGAGTGGGTTAGTATAGTTACTCTCCTCAGTTCACCACTGGCTTGTTTTCCCAGGTCCTAGTTCACGGGATCTCCGATGATATAGGTTGGGTTACCACCGTGGCAACTCATGTGGGTCTCATACCCATCTCCCTCGATGCATTATCTATCACAACACCTGATAGCCCTTTTGTAAAGGTATCTGCCAGATTCTTAGCCGTATGGACATAGTCCAGCGCTATCACTCCGGAGTTTCTTAATTTTCTGACAGCTTTTAATCTCATTCTTATGTGTTTGGTGGACTTCATGTTGTCCTTTGAACTCTTCACCTTGGTGATGACAGTCTGATTGTCACAGTTCATAAGGATAGCCGGAACCGGTTTATCAACCAATGGCAAGTCCATCAAAAGATCTTGAAGCCATCTCGCTTCAACACCAGATGTGTCTAATGCCGTTAATTCTGCTTCCATTGTCGATCTCGTTAAGATCGTTTGCTTGCAAGACTTCCAGGAAACAGCGCCACCTCCTAGAGTAAACATATACCCAGTTGTGGCCTTCATCTCATCAGCATCAGAGATCCAATTCGCATCACTATACCCTTCAAGTACCGACGGGTATCCGGTATAGTGAAGTCCATAGTTCATAGTACCTTTCAGATAGCGCATAACTCTCTCAACAGCATGCCAATGTACATCACCCGGTTTGGAAACAAACCGGCTCAGTTTGCTCACAGCAAACGCGATGTCAGGCCTCGTTGCGCTCGCTAGGTACATCAGTGAACCAATGATTTGAGAGTATCTCAATTGATCTTTAGCCATGCCTTTGGACTTTCGAATCAATACGCTAGGATCATATGGTGTTTGAGATGGTGTGCAGTCCGAATATCCAAAACGACTCAACACCTTCTCAACGTAATGGGATTGCAGAAGTGTGATCCCACCCTCATTATCTCTCAGTAGCTTGATGTTCAAGATAACATCAGCCACACCAAGGTCTTTCATCTCAAAGTTCTGAGATAGAAACGATTTGACCTCCTCAATGACTTTGAGGTTTGTTCCGAATATTAGTATGTCATCAACATACAAGCACAGTATAACTCCTTCGCCCCCACCATGGCGATAGTATACACATTTGTCAGCCTCATTAACAACGAAACCAACAGATGTCAGAGTTGTATTAAACTTATCATGCCATTGCTTAGGTGCTTGTTTCAGGCCATATAAAGATTTTATCAACCTACACACCTTTCTTTCCTGACCATCTATCACAAAGCCATCAGGCTGTTGCATGTAGATTTCCTCCTTTAGCTCTCCATTTAGAAAAGCCGTCTTAACATCCATCTGATGGACGAGAAGACCATGTGAGGCCGCCAACGAGAGTAATACTCGAATGGTGGTCAGTCTAGCCACAGGTGAATAAGTATCAAAGAAATCTTCCTCTTCTTGCTGGTCATAGCCCTTGGCCACAAGCCTAGCCTTGTACTTTTCAATCGTACCATCGGGCCTAAGCTTCTTTTTGAACACCCACTTACATCCCAGTGGTTTGCAACCATAGGGACGGTCAGTGATCTCCCATGTCCCGTTAGCCATGATGGAATCCATCTCGCTACGGACCGCATCCTTCCAGTAGTCAGCTTCTAGAGAGGCATACGCTTCTGAAATAGAAGTGGGAGTATCATCCACGAGGTACACGAAGAAATCATCACCAAAGGTCTTTGAAGTCCTTTGTCTCTTGCCCCTACCAAGGGTTTCCGCGTCATCCTCCTCGGGATTTTCATCATGTGTTTGTTCATAATATTCCATAGGGATGGCAGGTTCAGGAGTCTCCTCAGATTCCTGTCTAGAAGTGCTTTGCATATCTCTCATAGGAAAAATATCCTCAAAGAATGTAGCATCCTTAGACTCCATAATTGTACCGATCTTCTGGTCAGGTACCTCAGATTTCACTACTAGAAATCTATAGCCAACGCTGTTCTTAGCGTAGCCCAAATTAATGCAGTCCACGGTCTTATGTCCAAGCTTACGCTTTTTGGGGATCGGCACGTTGACTTTCGCCAAACAGCCCCAAGTGCGCAAGTACGAGAGTGTCGTCCTTCTCTTTGCCCATTTCTCATAGGGAGTGATCTCACTATCCTTTGTCGGAACTTTATTCAGGACATGACATGCCGTCAATATAGCCTCCCCCCACCATGCCTTGGATAAACCCTATGTATCTAACATGGCGTTAACCAAATCAGTTAGAGTACGGTTTTTCCGCTCGGCAACCCCGTTTGACTGGGGTGAATAGGGAGGCGTCCTCTCATGAATAATGTCGTGTTCCGCACAGAAGGAATCAAACTCACTCGAGAAGTACTCTCCACCACGATCTGACCGGACTCGTTTAATTTTCTTTTCAAGTTGATTTTCAACTTCTGCCTTATAGATTTTAAAGTAGTGTAGAGCCTCATCTTTAGTATTTAACAGATACACATAGCAATATCTAGTGGAATCATCTATCAATGTCATGAAGTATCTCTTTCCACCTTTAGTCAACACACCATTCATCTCACAAAGATCAGAATGTATGAGTTCTAATGGTGCCAGGTGTCTCTCCTCCGCGGCCTTATGAGGCTTGCGAGGTTGCTTAGCTTGCACACATGAAAGGCACTTAGAACCTTTGGCTAAAGTGAAACTCGGGATTAAATCCAACTTGGCTAGCCGCATCATAACACCAAAACTAATGTGACAAAGACGTGAATGCCAAACTTCAGATTCATTAACATTCGAATGAATATGGTTCATGACTTTATTACAAAAATCTGCGAGGGAAAGGCGGAACATCCCTCCGCTCTCATAACCTTTTCCAACAAAGAGTCCATATTTTGTAACAACTAATTTATTAGACTCGAAAACCAACTTAAACCCTTCTCTACATAGAAGGGAGCCACTAACGAGGTTCTTCTTGATGGCGGGGACATGCTGCACGTTCTTCAGCTGCACGATCCTTCCCGAAGTAAACTTCAGATCGACCGTGCCAACACCATGAACAGAAGCACTCGCGCCATTCCCCATCAATACGGACCCGTGACCTGTGACCTGGTAAGAAGTGAACAATGAAATGTCAGCACACACATGAACACCTGCACCTGTGTCCACCCACCAATCGTTGGGTTGAAACACTGAAAAAACAGTAAATAAATTACCGTACCCAGATGCACCATTCTCATTGTTGCCCACAATCATGTTGACAGACTTGGAGTCCTGTCCTGACTTCTTGTACTTGTTTGGGCACTTGTTGCCCAATGTTCAACCGAACCACAAGTAAAGCAGCCCTCGTCCTTCTTGTTCTTCTTGAAGGTCTTCTTACCCTTCTTCTTAAAGTCGGTATTGTGTTGGACACCGTTCTTTCCCTTGGGCTTGTGGGAGTTGAAGTTCTTCTGGTTCACCATGTTGGCAACAGAAGTCCCTTCGGCCCCTTTTCCGTGCGAGTCTTTTGCCCTCGAATTCTGCTCAACACTCAGATGGCCAATGACATCCTCCACAGAGAATTCACGCCTCTGATGTTTCAGAGTGGCGGCAAAGTTCCTCCAGGAATTAGGGAGCTTAGCGATTATGCAGCCCGCGACAAACTTGCCCGATAACTCGCACTTGAGAAGCTCAAGTTCCTTAACAATGCATATTATCTCATGAGCCTGCTCCAATACAGGACAGTTTTCAACCATCTTGTAATCGTGGAACTGCTCTATAATATACATCTCGCTCCCTGCATCGGCGGCCCCGAATTTAGATTCGAGCGCCTCCCACAAGTCCTTGGCAACATGCACATGTAAATATGCGTCGACCAGTTTATCTCCGATCACGCTAAGAACTGCTCCGAGAAACACAACGGTAGCCTCCTTGAACGCCTTCTCCTGTTCAGGAGCAATCGTTCCCGTGGAGACACCGGTGACCCAGAACACGTTCATAGCCGTGAGCCATAACGTGGTCTTAGTCTGCCAACGCTTGAAGTATGTACCGGTAAACTTATCCGGTTTCAGTGCAGCGGCAAAGCCACTTGCCGAGAAATTCCTACACATAATAGGTTTTTGGATTGTTGAGTAAATAGGCAATTTCTCGATTAAATTAATCCATGAGTAAATCACTAGCATGGCATTGACTAAGTTGATGACGTACTGACTCTGATCTAAACATGCACGTACTAAGCAAACAGTAGACAAATCTACACACACTGCTAGTACTGCTAATATGAAAATAATCAGGAGCGGGATAGACGAGTTATACCCTCCAGTAGGCCACGCAGAGGCCGCGGCTTTGGTGGCAGCAGCGGCGTCCTCGGCGACCTTCTTGTCGGCTTCAGCTTTCTCGGCGGCGGCACGGTCGGCGTCGGTGGACATGGTGATGACGAAGGCGACGCGGACGTAGAGGAAGTAGACGATCGGAAGCGAGCAGTCGCGTAATCGCTGCCCAAAAACCTATTCGCCCCTCACCCCGTACAGGAACCAGAAGGGCGTGGTTTCGGAGACCTGCTCTCCCGTCGACCGTGTACGTGGCGGACGGGATGGAGTCACCGGCGGCAGCAGCAGCAAAGGAACGACGGTGGGCGTGCGCGTGAGCAGATGTGATCTGTTCGTGGCGGCTAGGGTTAGGAGACACCGCATACTTATAGGCGCAGCCGCGTGGAGAGACGTGGGCTCGACCCACGTCCGAGTCCGTGACAGCCCATGATCCGACGTCTCAGATCGTGGCCCAGCTGTCAGAAAACTCTCCGTTAGTGACTGGCAAAAATAAGCGCGTAGGTGTGAGCTCGGCTCGGCTCAATCCCACAACCCGCGGCGCGTCGTGACGAGGCGTGGCGTGGCGAGGCGGGCGGCGGAGGAGGAGTGCGCGAGGGCCTCTTCTCTTCTCAAGCTCCAATAGCATGTAGAAGAGAAACCCTTATAAACCACTCCAACTCTCCTTCCACTTCCGGGGTGGGACTAAACTTCCCACCACACCTAGTGCCATATAACCCACATGGGCCCTTAGAGATTTTTCAGAAATTGCAATATGGGCCTAGAGCCCATCTCAGATTTTAGCAATCCCCCACCAGATCTCGAGGGCCCATTGTGTCCTCTGTTCCAATTGCTGTTTCGATATACCAGTGTTTCAGTAAAGACCTGTTAAGGTTGAACTTCACCTAGAACAAGTGGCTACACTCCTTCACAACTGAACAATGGACTATGCCTTGAATTGTCAGTTTGGCGTAAAGAAGTTTCACTACATGTCTTACTGGTACTAGGCTGCCGAAGGCTGACCCCTCGGGTGGAGCATATAAGTCACACTCCTGGCGTATTCATGAGCTTACTAGAGATCACCCCAATCTCATAGACTGTGACCAGCAGTCGTGCTCATATAGGTGTGTTCCTCCAAAGATCGCTCTGTAGGATAGCATCTTGCTTTTATAAGCTTTGGAACACATTGAGACCGTAGTCATCCTACCATACAGTATCGAGAGTATTGCATCTCCAACGGAGTGGGTTAGTATAGTTACTCTCCTCAGTTCACCACTAGCTTGTTTTCCCAGGTCCTAGTTCATGGGATCTCCGATCATATAGGTTGGGTTACCACCATGGCAACTCATGTGGGTCTCATACCCATCTCCCTCGATGCATTATCTATCACAACACGTGATAGCCCTTTTGTAAAGGGATCTGCCAGATTCTTAGCCGTATGGACATAGTCCAGCGCTATCACTCCGGAGTTTCTTAATTTTCTGACAGCTTTTAATCTCATTCTTATGTGTTTGGTGGACTTCATGTTGTCCTTTGAACTCTTCACCTTGGTGATGACAGTCTGATTGTCACAGTTCATAAGGATAGCCGGAACCGGTTTATCAACCAATGGCAAGTCCATCAAAAGATCTCGAAGCCATCTCGCTTCAACACCAGATGTTTCTAATGCCGTTAATTCTGCTTCCATTGTCGATCTCGTTAAGATCGTTTGCTTGCAAGACTTCCAGGAAACAGCGCCACCTCCTAGAGTAAACATATACCCAGTTGTGGCCTTCATCTCATCAGCATCAGAGATCCAATTCGCATCACTATACCCTTCAAGTACCGACGGGTATCCGGTATAGTGAAGTCCATAGTTCATAGTACCTTTCAGATAGCGCATAACTTTCTCAACAGCATGCCAATGTACATCACCCGGTTTGGAAACAAACCGGCTCAGTTTGCTCACAGCAAACGCGATGTCAGGCCTCATTGCGCTCGCTAGGTACATCAGTGAACCAATGATTTGAGAGTATCTCAATTGATCTTTAGCCATGCCTTTGGACTTTCGAATCAATACGCTAGGATCATATGGTGTTTGAGATGGTGTGCAGTCCGAATATCCAAAACGACTCAACACCTTCTCAACGTAATGGGATTGCAGAAGTGTGATCCCACCCTCATTATCTCTCAGTAGCTTGATGTTCAAGATAACATCAGCCACACCAAGGTCTTTCATCTCAAAGTTCTGAGATAGAAACGATTTGACCTCCTCAATGACTTTGAGGTTTGTTCCGAATATCAGTATGTCATCAACATACAAGCACAGTATAACTCCTTCGCCCCCACCATGGCGATAGTATACACATTTGTCAGCCTCATTAACAACGAAACCAACAGATGTCAGAGTTGTATTAAACTTATCATGCCATTGCTTAG
>NW_021265243.1:0-2044 GCF_002162155.2 Triticum dicoccoides
CATACGGAAACTCGTCTGTTACAAAGGGATTTCATATTTTTGAACTATTTGAACTCTATAGTTTTTCTATGTTCAAAATGCACCATTCAAAGCCGTATTATTAATTTACAGCCCTTTCCGACTTCATTTGTTATTTTGCATGCATCTACTGATTATTTTGAGCTATAAGACCATGAAATTGAAAAGCATTTGAAATGAACTCTGAAAAGGTTCCAAGTTGTCATGGTATCATCATTTCACCCACATAGCATGTGCAAGAAAGTACAGAGGCTTATAGCAAAAACTGGATGCACTTCGTGTACAAAAAAGACAATCTCCTTCGAAGTATCAGGGTTTCATACGGAAACTCGTCTGTTACAAAGGGATTTCATATTTTTGACCTTATTTGAACTCCATAGTTTTTCTATGTTCAAAATGCACCACTCAAAGCCGTATCATTAATTTACAACCCTTTCCGACTTCATTTGTTATTTTTCATGCATTTACTGATTATTTTGAGCTATAAGACCATGAAATTGAAAAGCATTTGAAATGAACTCTGAAAAGGTTCCAAGTTGGCATGGTATCATCATCATAGCATGTGCGAGAAAGTACAGAGGCTTACAGCAAAAACTGGATGCACTTCGTGTACAAAACAGACAATCTCATTCGAAGTATGAGGGTTTCATACGGAAACTCGTCTGTTACAAAGGGATTTCATTTTTTTGAACTTATTTGAACTCCATAGTTTTTCTATGTTCAAAATGCACCATTCAAAGCCGTATCATTCATTTACAACCCTTTCCGACATCATTTGTTATTTTTCATGCATTTGCTGATTAATTTGAGCTATAAGACCATCAAATTGAAAAGCATTTGAAATGAACTCTGAAAAGGTTCCAAGTTGGCATGGTATCATCATTTCACCCACATAGCATTTGCAAGAAAGTACAGAGGCTTACGGCAAAAACAGGATGCGCTTCGTGTACAAAACAGACAATCTTCTTCGAAGTATCAGGGTTTCATACGGAAACTCGTCTGTTACAAAGGGATTTCATTTTTTTGAACTTATTTGCACTCCATAGTTTTTATATGTTCAAAATGCACCATTCAAAGCCATATCATCAATTTACAACCCTTTCCGACTTCATTTGTTACTTTTCGTGAATTTACTGATTATTTTGAGCTATAAGACCATGAAATTGAAAAGCATTTGAAATGAACTCTGAAAAGGTTCCAAGTTGGCATGGTGTCATCATTTCACCCACATAGCATGTGCAAGAAAGTACAGAGGCTTACGGCAAAAACTGGATGCACTTCGTGTACAAAACAGACAATCTCCTTCGAAGTATTAGGGTTCCATAGGGAAACTTGTCTGTTACAAAGGGATTTCATTTTTTTTGAACTTATTCGAACTCCATAGTTTTTCTATGTTCAAAATGCACCATTCAAAGCCACATCATCAATTTACAACCCTTTCCGACTTCATTTGTTATTTTTCATGCATTTACTGATTATTTTGAGCTATAAGACCATGAAATTGAAAAGCATTTGACATGAACTCTGAAAAGGTTCCAAGTTGGCATGGTATCATAATTTCACCCACATAGCATGTGCAAGAAAGCACAGAGGCTTACGGCAAAAACTGGATGCACTTCGTGTACAAAACAGACAATCTCCTTCAAATTAACAGGGTTTCATACGGAAACATGTCTGTTACAAAGGGATTTCATTTTTTGAACTTATTTGAACTCCATAGTTTTTCTATGTTTAAAATGCACCATTCAAAGCCACATCATCAATTTACAACCCTTTCCAACTTCATTTTTAATTTTGCATGCATCTACTGATTATTTTGAGCTATAAGACCATCAATTTGAAAAGCATTCGAAATGTACTCTGAAAAGGTTCCAAGTTGGCATGGTGTCATCATTTCACCCACATAGCATGTGCAAGAAAGTATAGAGGCTTATAGCAAAAACTGGATACAGTTTGTGTACAAAACAGACAATCTCCTTCGAAGTATCAGGGTTTCATACGAAAACTCGTCTATTACAAAGGGATT
>NW_021265244.1:0-1187 GCF_002162155.2 Triticum dicoccoides
CCGGAGTCCTGTTAGCCCGCTACAGCCCGGTTTACCGGAGTCCTGCTAGCCCAGTGCTACAGCCCGAACCCACTTGCTGATGACCGACACGTTCGAAGCTGGGTCATGGATGCCTGTCCCTGTAAGTCTGTGCCACTTTGGGTTTACGACTAGTCATGTCAGCCCGGGCTCCTTATCATATGGATGCTAGCGACACTATCATATACGTGAGCCAAAAGGCGCAAACGGTCCCGGGCAAAGGTAAGGCGACACCCGTGGGGATACCGTGCGTGAGGCCGCAAAGTGATATGAGGTGTTACCGGCTAGATCGATGTGACATCGAGTCGGGGTCCTGACAGCGTTGGCATCAGAGCCGGACTGCCTGTAGGTTCTCCAAGCCAAACTGGTCGATGTTGAGTCTAGAAATTCTTTAGTTATATGTACGGGAATTGTTTGTGGGTTGGAATGTAAGGCTCTTTTTACTCCTTTATCTTATGACATTCTGATCTGAGTCAGTCCATTCTTCCACCGGGGGTTAAGGAATTAGGACCTATTCTCTCTATCAGGATCACGTGTTACTAATCAGTAGTACCTTATAAGTTTGATGGATACAAGCCTAGTTCAGTTCTACTACCACAGTATGTTGTTAGAATGGTTTCAGAACTTTGATATGATGATGTTGAGTGTGTATGAAATCCTTTGTCAAATGTCTCAAAATCCTTCTTGAGCATTTACAGCTGTTATGCTGCCGGAATTTTGCTAGAAATTCTAATGCCTTTGCATTATGATTGTGCTTTCAGATGGCCACTCGCGACCCCAATCAAGTGGTTCGCCTGACTCGATGCCTAGATGTACCCGGCCATACTGCCAAGTTGGTCAGGGTAATGACTGAGGCTGGATACCGCTGGTATCCCGAGTACACGGTCGAAGAGCAATTCCGAGACTTTAATCAAAGCCAGTATCTCTGCACTGTCAGGATATTTCCATCTTATCCTGGATCCACCGAGCCTCTTCACTGCTCCTATGGACTCGGGGTTACTATTGAGATGGCTGTGCAGGACGCCGCCTACTCTATGATGACCATTATGCGAGTCAGATCTGGTATATTTCGGGACTCTGATTTCCGGTATATGCCAGGATCACTTCCGGGAGCACAAGGGTATCTCCAGGCTATCTATGCTGACCCCACTCAGGAGGATTCACGGACT
>NW_021265245.1:0-1446 GCF_002162155.2 Triticum dicoccoides
GGCGAGTAATAGTGCACGAAACGGACCAGAATCGGCCAAAATTGTGAGTGTTGATGACCGAAACGTAAACGCACCACGGGGTTCGTAAATTGTGGAAATCACTCCAGGACCCCCGAAACTAAGTAATAGTCCAAGAAATGGGCCAAAAATCGGCCCAAACTGCGATTGTTGATGACATACATGTAAGCGCACCTTGGGGTTCAACAACTATGGAAATCTCTTCGGGACCCCAAAACGGTGAGTAATAGTCCACGAAACGAGTCAGAATCGACAAAAACCATGAGTGTTGATGACCGATACGTAAACGCACCCCGGGGTTTGTTAATCAAGGAAAGCACTCCGGGACCCCAAACCTGTGAGTAATAGTCCATGAAACAGGCCAGAATCGGCCAAAACTGCGAGTGCCACAAAACGATCCCGAATCGGCCGAAACTGAGAGTGTTGATGATCGACACGTAAACGCACCCCGGGGTTTGTTAATTGCGCAAGTCACACCGGGACCCCAAACAGTGAGTAATAGTCCACGAAACGGGCCAGAATCGGCCACAACTGTGAGCGTTGATGACCGGCACGTAAACGCATTTTGGGGTTCAACAACTATGGAAATTGCTTCGGGACCCCTAAATGTTGAGTAATAGTCCTCGAATCGCGTCAGAATTGGCCCAAACTATGAGTGTTGAGGACAGACACGCAAACGCACCCCGGGAATTGTCAATCATGGAAATCGCTCTCGGACGCCAAAATGGTGAATAATCGTGCACGAAATGGACCAGAGTCGACCAAAATTTTGTGTTGATGACTGACATGTAAACGCACCACGGAGTTCGTCAATCGTGGAAATCACTGCGGGACGCCCAAAACTAATTAATAGTGCAAGAAACGGGCCAAAATCGGCACAAACTGCGATTGTTGATGATCGACACGTAAGCGCACCATGGGGTTCAACAACCATGGAAATCGCTTTGGGGCCCCAAAACGGTGAGTAATAGTCGACGAAACGGGCCAGAAGTAGCCCAAAATGCGAGTGTTGCTAACCGACACATAAACGCACCCCGGTGTTCGTCAATCATGGAAATCACACCGGGACGCCAAAACAGAGTAATAGTCCAAGAAACGGGCCAGAATTGGCAAAAACTATGAATGTTGATGACAGACACGTAAGTGCACCTTGGAGTTCAACAACCATGGAAATCGCTCTGGGACCCCAAAGCGGCGAGTAATAGTGCACGAAACGGACCAGAATCGGCCAAAATTGTGAGTGTTGATGACCGAAACGTAAACGCACCACGGGGTTCGTAAATTGTGGAAATCACTCCAGGACCCCCGAAACTAAGTAATAGTCCAAGAAATGGGCCAAAAATCGGCCCAAACTGCGATTGTTGATGACATACATGTAAGCGCACCTTGGGGTTCAACAACTATGGAAATCTCTTCGGGACCCCAAAA
>NW_021265246.1:0-1533 GCF_002162155.2 Triticum dicoccoides
AATCGCTCTGGGACCCCAAAGCGGCGAGTAATAGTGCACGAAACGGACCAGAATCGGCCAAAATTGTGAGTGTTGATGACCGAAACGTAAACGCACCACGGGGTTCGTAAATTGTGGAAATCACTCCAGGACCCCCGAAACTAAGTAATAGTCCAAGAAATGGGCCAAAAATCGGCCCAAACTGCGATTGTTGATGACATACATGTAAGCGCACCTTGGGGTTCAACAACTATGGAAATCTCTTCGGGACCCCAAAACGGTGAGTAATAGTCCACGAAACGAGTCAGAATCGACAAAAACCATGAGTGTTGATGACCGATACGTAAACGCACCCCGGGGTTTGTTAATCAAGGAAAGCACTCCGGGACCCCAAACCTGTGAGTAATAGTCCATGAAACAGGCCAGAATCGCACAAAACTGCGAGGGCCACAAAACGATCCTGAATCGGCCGAAACTGAGAGTGTTGATGATCGACACGTAAACGCACCCCGGGGTTTGTTAATTGCGCAAGTCACACCGGGACCCCAAACAGTGAGTAATAGTCCACGAAACGGGCCAGAATCGGCCACAACTGTGAGTGTTCATGACCGGCACGTAAACGCATTTTGGGGTTCAACAACTATGGAAATTGCTTCGGGACCCCTAAATGTTGAGTAATAGTCCTCGAATCGCGTCAGAATTGGCCCAAACTGTGAGTGTTGAGGACAGACACGCAAACGCACCCCGGGAATTGTCAATCATGGAAATCGCTCTGGGACGCCAAAATGGTGAATAATCGTGCACGAAATGGACCAGAGTCGACTAAAATTGTGTGTTGATGACTGACATGTAAACGCACCACGGAGTTCGTCAATCGTGGAAATCACTGCGGGACGCCGAAAACTAATTAATAGTGCAAGAAACGGGCCAAAATCGGCCCAAACTGCGATTGTTGATGATCGACACGTAAGCGCACCATGGGGTTCAACAACCATGGAAATCGCTTTGGGGCCCCAAAACGGTGAGTAATAGTCGACGAAACGGGCCAGAAGCGGCCCAAAATGCGAGTGTTGCTAACCGACACATAAACGCACCCCGGTGTTCGTCAATCATGTAAATCACACCGGGACGCCAAAACAGAGTAATAGTCCAAGAAACGGGCCAGAATTGGCAAAAACTATGAATGTTGATGACAGACACGTAAGTGCACCTTGGAGTTCAACAACCATGGAAATCGCTCTGGGACCCCAAAGCGGCGAGTAATAGTGCACGAAACGGACCAGAATCGGCCCAAATTGTGAGTGTTGATGACCGAAACGTAAACGCACCACGGGGTTCGTAAATTGTGGAAATCACTCCAGGACCCCCGAAACTAAGTAATAGTCCAAGAAATGGGCCAAAAATCGGCCCAAACTGCGATTGTTGATGACATACATGTAAGCGCACCTTGGGGTTCAACAACTATGGAAATCTCTTCGGGACCCCAAAACGGTGAGTAATAGTCCACGAAACGAGTCAGAATCGACAAAAACCATGAGTGTTGATGACCGATAC
>NW_021265247.1:0-1710 GCF_002162155.2 Triticum dicoccoides
CACGGTATCCCCACGGGTGTCGCCTTACCTTTGCCCGGGACCGTTTGCGCCTTTTGGCTCACGTATATGATAGTGTCGCTAGCATCCATATGATAAGGAGCCCGGGCTGACATGACTAGTCGTAAACCCAAAGTGGCACAGACTTACAGGGACAGGCATCCATGACCCAGCTTCGAACGTGTCGGTCATCAGCAAGTGGGTCCGGGCTGTAGCACTGGGCTAGCAGGACTCCGGTAAACCGGGCTGTAGCGGGCTAACAGGACTCCGGTACTCAAAGCGTGACATTTCCCCGAAGGGACAGACACAGGAACGAAGAAGGACACATGCCGGCCAGCCTAAGTGTTCCAGAGCAGTAGCAAGCTACCATGGCTCAGCGGTAACACTAGGAGATATTTCCCGGTAAGAGAGGCTACTAAAGATAAACAACTAGGTAGTCAGATCCCACACATACCAAGCATTTCAATCATACACACAATATGCTCGATATGTGCAAATACAACGAAGCATCACAACATGACTCTACGACACAATTACTTTATTTAAGGCTCAGGGAGCCATACATAGCATACACAAAGGTACGGGTCTCACGACCCAACATTCAAGTCATACAGTCATACAAACCAGCAGTGGAAGTAACTTGTCTGAGTACAGACAACTAGTAAAATAAAAGAGGCTTGGAAAGCCTAGCTATACTACGTGGTCCTTCACAAGCTCAGGGTCACCACCTGGGCCTTTAGCCTACTCGTTGATGTCAATGTCTACATAGAACCCATCAGAAGTGGTTGCAGCGTCTTCTGTAAAAAATGTAAATTATAGCAACATGAGTACAAAGGTACTCAGCAAGACTTACATCAGATCCTACATACATGCATATTATCAAGAAGGGTTGGTGGAGTTATTGCAGCAAGCCAGCTTTGACTCTTGGCTAGACTATCCTACGATACTTCAACTTGAAATGGTTTTGCGCACACGAGTCCACTACTCACCAATTCAATACACTACCGAGGATCCGCCTCCGTCTTCCTATGGAAGAGCCATCCTCGGCACTCACACTTATCTTGAGGCTTTTAGCAGTTCCCATTTACTTGTCTATGAACTGTATAGGCAACCAAGTAGTCCTTTACCGCGGACGCAGCTATTCGAATAGATCATGTTAACCCTGCAGGGGTGTACTTCTTCATACACGCTCTCACCACTTACCGTCGTTTACACGACATGTACTCGGCAACCTTCAAGCGGAAGCCCAACGTGGGTGTCGGCCACGACCTACCTAACCACCTAAGCCTCCAGTCCAGGTTTATCGCCTATTCAGGTTCCATCCGCAGGGAGTCCGGCCGAGGTTTCCCATACGGCCCCGAACGATGTGAACAGGGTTCCCGAGATACCTAACGGGTATTCGGTACACCCGGCCACGTACCTACCGCATCACAGCCCACCCCTACGGTCAGCGCTGTCCACGGCCTCCAGTAGGATACAAACACCAGAAACTACTTGCAACTCCTGGACGGAGAACTAGGGTGAATAAGAAGCCGAGAGGGTCCATTGGTTTCGGGCCCAATGCATGGTAGTAGCTGATTCTTAAATCACACATACAGATCTCAGTGCTTAAGGTCGGCTTCAATGAAACAACCCACCATGTACTCCTACATGGCCTCTCATCGATACCTTTACCAAATCGTGTTCACCACACCACTCTCATTACCGACATAA
>NW_021265248.1:0-1197 GCF_002162155.2 Triticum dicoccoides
TTATGTTCTTACCCTCACAGATGACTTGAGTAGATATGGGTATGTCTACTTAATGAAACACAAGTCTGAGACCTTTGAAAAGTTCAAGGAATTTCAGAATGAGGTGGAGAATCAACGTGACCGAAAGATAAAATTCTTACGATCAGATCGTGGAGGAGAATACTTAAGTCACGAATTTGGTACACACTTAAAGAAATGTGGAATCGTTTCACAGCTCACGCCGCCTGGAACACCTCAGCGAAACGGTGTGTCCGAACGTCGTAATCGCACTCTATTGGATATGGTGCGGTCTATGATGTCTCTTACCGATTTACCGCTATCATTTTGGGGATACGCTCTAGAGACAGCTACATTCACTTTAAATAGGGCACCGTCTAAATCCGTTGAGACGACACCGTATGAATTATGGTTTGGAAAGAAACCTAAGCTGTCGTTTCTAAAAGTTTGGGGATGCGAAGCTTATGTCAAGAAACTTCAACCTGAAAAAGCTCGAACCCAAGTCGGAAAAATGCGTATTCATAGGATACCCTAAGGAAACTATAGGGTATACCTTCTACTTAAGATCCGAAGGCAAGATCTTTGTTGCCAAGAACGGATGCTTTCTGGAAAAAGAGTTTCTCTCGAAAGAAGTAAGTGGGAGGAAAGTAGAACTCGATGAAGTACTACCTCTTGAGCGGGATAGTGACGCAGCACAGGAAACCGTTCCTGTAATGCCCACACCAACTGAAGAGGAATACCATGATAATGATCAAAGTACTTCGGATCAAGTTACTGTTGAACTTCGTAGGTCCACAAGGACACGTTCCGCACCAGAATGGTACGGCAACCCTGTCCTAGAAATCATGTTGTTAGACAACAATGAACCTTCGAACTATGAAGAAGCAATGACGGGCCCGGAATCCAACAAATGGCTTGAAGCCATGAAATCCGAGATAGAATCCATGTATGAAAACAAAGTATGGACTTTGACAGACTTGCCCGATGATCGGCGAGCGATAGAAAACAAATGGATCTTTAAGAAGAAGACGGACGCGGATGGTAATGTTACCATCTATAAAGCTCGACTTGTCGCTAAGGGTTATCGACAGGTTCAAGGGATTAACTACGACGAGACATTCTCTCCCGTAGCGAAGCTAAAGTCCGTCCGAATCATGTTAGCAATTGCCGCATACTATGATTATGAGATATGGCAGATGG
>NW_021265249.1:0-998 GCF_002162155.2 Triticum dicoccoides
CCAAGGTTACCAAACAAACGTGCATCACGTAGAGCAATAAAAACAGCACGTAAATGTTCCAAATGTTCTTCCAAAGATCTGCTATAAATCAATATGTCATCAAAGTAAACTACCACAAATTGTCCAATGAAAGCACGTAAAACTTCGTTCATTAATCTCATGAAAGTACTAGGTGCATTAGTTAACCCAAAAGGCATGACTAACCACTCATATAATCCAAACTTAGTTTTAAATGCTGTTTTCCATTCATCTCCCAATTTCATACGAATTTGATGGTAGCCACTACGCAAATCAACTTTGGAGAATATTGTAGAGCCACTCAATTCATCAAGCATATCATCTAGCCTAGGAATAGGATGACGATAACGAATAGTAATATTATTAATGCCTCTACAATCAACAAACATACGTGATGTACCATCCTTTTTCGGCACTAGAATAATAGGAACAGCACAAGGACTAAGGGATTCGTGTATATAACCTTTGTCGAGAAGCTCTTGTACTTGACGTATAATCTCCTTCGTCTCCTCTGGATTGGTACGGTATGGTGCACGGTTTGGCACTGAAGCACCGGGAATTAAGTCAATCTGATGCTCAATCCCTCGAATAGGCGGTAATCCCGATGGCACGTCTTGTGGAAAAACGTCAGCGAACTCCTGCAAAATGTTAGTGACAGCAGGAGGCAAAGAGGAAGGCACGTCCTCGAATGAAAATAATGCCTCTTTGCACACAAAAGCATAGCAAACAGATTTGCTGAAATCTAGCTCATCAATATCAGATTTGGTGGCAAATAAACATGCACTTTTCAATTTAATTTCAGAAGCAACACTAGATGGTTTATTATTAGGCTTCATTTGTTGCTCAAATTCTTTTGCCACAATCTGATTTTCACTCTTATTCTTCTCCTGTTGTGCTTTATTAGCTCTATTAATATCATCTTTCAAAATGGAATCAGGAGTCATAGGAAGCAAAGTAATATTTTTATCCTTATGAACAAG
>NW_021265250.1:0-1426 GCF_002162155.2 Triticum dicoccoides
CTTAGTGAGCATCTGTCCATTCTATGGCAGTCCTTGAAAGTACTTCATTTTGTCATGCGCTTTTTGCCTAACTACCCCAAAATTTCTTGTCCTATCTCGTTTCCACATATATATTGACCAATGCCAGGAATGCCCTTTAGTCCTTGGCTTTAACGTGCATGAGTTACACCATGCCATCCGGCAAAAACGAGGAGAATAAGGCATATAGCCGCTGGATTTTCTTCAATTTATGGCCAAATGAGATTGCCCGGATCATAGAGCATCTGCAGAAAGGTACGTTTGTCCCTACCACGGGGGCTAATGTCTATAAGCAACATAATCTCACAAATTTCCTTCAAAAGGAAGTGCCATTGAGTTCAGAAACTTGTCTGAAAAACAGCAACGAATAATGTTCTTTGACTTTCAGGGCCAAAAAGTCCTGCTTAAGGCTAAATTTGAGGGTACTCCGGGCCTCCTGGCGCAAGCAGGGAGTATTTTTTGGATTCGCGCACTCGCCGCGAGGAGTTTGAGTATTTATGGGTCCGACGCGGACTCCTAATGACAAAATTATGACCGTTTTAGTGAGCATCTGTCCAATCTATGGCAGTCCTTGAAAGTACTTCATTTTCTCGTGCGCTTTTTGCCTGACTGCCCCAAAATTTATTGTCCTCTATGGTGGAGATATCGTTTCCACATATATATTGACCGATGCCAGGAATGCCCTTTTGTTCTTGGCTTTCACGCGCATGAGTTACAGCGTGCCATCCGGTGAAAACAACGAGAATAAGGCATAGAGGCGCTGGATTTTCTTCAATTTACGGCCAAATGAGATTGTCGGGATCATAGAGCATCTGTAGAAAGGTACGTTTGTCCCTACCAGTGGGGCTAATGTCTATAAGCTACATAATCCCTCAAATTTCCTTCAAAAGGAAGTACCAATGGGTTCAGAAACCTGTCTGAAAAACAGCGACGAATGATGTTCTTTGACTTTCAGGGCCAAAAGTCCTGCTTAAGGCTAAATTTGAGGGTACTCCGGGCCTCCTGGCGCAGGCGGGGAGTATTTTTTTGGATTTTCACGCTCGCCGCGAGCAGTTTGAGTACTTATGGGTCCAATACGGACTTCTAATGACAAATATAACTGTCTTAGTGAGCATCTGTCCATTCTATGGCAGTCCTTGAAAGTACTTCATTTTCTCATGCGCTTTTTGCCTAACTACCCCAAAATTTCTTGTCCTCTATAGTGGAGATATCGTTTCCACATATATATTGACCGATGCCAGGAATGCCCTTTAGTTCTTGGCTTTCACGTGCATGAGTTACACCATGCCATCCGGCAAAAACGAGGAGAATAAGGCATATAGCCGCTGGATTTTCTTCAATTTACGGCCAAATGAGATTGCCCGGACCATAGAGCATCTGCAGAAAGGTACGTTTGTCCCTACCACGG
>NW_021265251.1:0-2515 GCF_002162155.2 Triticum dicoccoides
CGATCTTTGCTACTATAGTTGGATCTTATGATGTTTCTCCCCCTCTACCTTCTTGTAATGGATTGAGTTTTCCCTTTGAAGTTATCTTATCACATTGAGTCTTTAAGGATTTGAGAACACTTGATGTATGTCTTGCGTGGGATACCCGTAGTGACAATGGGGCATTCTATTGATTCACTTGATATATGTTTTGGTGTTCAACTTGCGGGTTCCGTGACCTTGGGAATCTATGCATAGGGGTTGGCACACGTTTCCGTCTTGACTCTTCGGTAGAAACTTTGGGGCACTCTTTGAAGTTCTTTGTGTTGGTTGAATAGATGAATCTGAGATTGTGTGATGCATATCGTATAATCATACCCGCGGATACTTGAGGTGACATTGGAGTATCTAGGTGACATTAGGGTTTTGGTTTATTTGTGTCTTAAGGTGTTATTTTACTACAAACTCTAGGGTTGTTTGTGACACTTATAGGGATAGCCCAATGGATTGATCGGAAAGAATAACTTTGAGGTGGTTTCGTACCCTACAATAATCTCTTCGTTTGTTCTCCGCTATTAGTGACTTTGGAGTGACTCTTTGTTGCATATTTATGGATAGTTATATGATCTAATTATATTGTCCTTGTTGAGAGAACTTGCACTAGTGAAAGTATGAACCCTAGGCCTTGTTTCGAGGCATTGCAATACCATTTGTGCTCACTTTTATCATTAGTTACCTTGCTTTTTTTTATATTTTCAGATCATAAAAACCTATATCTACCATCCACATTGCACTTGTATCACCATCTCTTCGCCGAACTAGTGCACCTATACAATTTAACATTGTATTGGGTGTGTTGGGGACACAAGAGACTCTTTGTTATTTGGTTGCAGGGTTGTTTGAGAGAGACCATCTTCATCCTACGCCTCCCACAGATTGATAAACCTTAAGTCATCCACTTGAGGGAAATTTGTTATTGTCCTACAAACCTCTGCACTTGGAGGCCCAACAACGTCTACAAGAAGAAGGTTATGTAGTAGACATCAAGCTCTTTTCTGGCACCGTTTCCGGGGAGGTTAGTGCTTGAAGGTATATCCTTAGATCTTGCAAACGAATCTTTTTGTTTCTTGTTTTATCACTAGTTTTTTCTATAAAAGAAAACTACAAAAAAATGGAATTGAGGTTGCCTCACATGCTTCATCTTTTTAATATCTCTCATGAAAATGATGGAAAGGAAAATTGTGCTCAAGTGTTAGAAGAAGAATGCATTAAAATGTTTGGCACTAAATATTTGAATGATGAGCATGATTGCAATGTTGTTAGTATGAATTCTTTGAATATCCATGATGCTAATGATATGCAAAGCCACAAGCTTGGGGATGCTATGTTTGATGAAGATGGTATTTTTAGTCCCCAAGTTTTGATGAGAAAATTTATTATGATGATAGCATGCCTCCTTTTTATGACGATTATGTTAATGAAAGTGGATTTGGAGAGGTCATGACTTTATTTAGTGATGAATCCACTATTTTGGAAGAGGTTCCAATTGATTATGAGAGCAAAGTTGCTATCTATGATGATTATTGTGATGACATGTATGCTATAAAGAATAATGATAACCATGAAACTTGTCATCTTTATTTTAATTTTCAATTGGATTATGCCTCACATGATAGTTATTTTGTTGAGTTTGCTCCCACTACTATTCATGAGAAGAAATTTGCTTATGTGGAGAGTAATAAAAATTCTATGCTTATGCATCATGATAATAATGCTTTATGTATGGTTATATTGTTGAATTTATTCATGATGCTACTTAAAATTATTAGGAGGGAGGAATATATGCTTGTAGGAATTGCAATAATATCAAGTTTCCTCTCTATGTGTTAAAAGTTTTGAAGTTATGC
Organism: Triticum dicoccoides; assembly: GCF_002162155.2. Lineage (NCBI taxonomy): Eukaryota > Viridiplantae > Streptophyta > Magnoliopsida > Poales > Poaceae > Triticum > Triticum dicoccoides. Next base: position 1,887 of record NW_021265251.1, read on the forward strand.
TTGTTTTGTCTTCCTATGCTAGTTGTTGTTCCCATAAATTGTTTGCTCATAAAATCCCTATTCATAGGAAGTGGGTTAGGCTTATATGTGTTAGTCATATTCTTCATGATGCTCTCTTTATGTTTCAATTCTTATCTTTTATGTGAGCATCATTGAAATCGTCATGCCTAGCTAAAAAGGCATTAAAGAAAAGCGCTTGTTGGGAGACAACCCAATATTTACCCCTACTGTTTTTGTGTGTCCACATGATTAATATTATTATGTTTTATAGCTTTTGTTTCAATAAAGTGCCAAGTAGAACCTTTGGGAAGACTTGGGTGAAAGTTAGTGCGATCTTGCTGTAAAAAAACAGAAACTTTGCGCTCACGAGATTAGCTGTAATTTTTTACAGAAGAGTGATTTTAAGTTGATTCTTTTTGCATAAGATTAATAGACAAATTACTCATGTCCACCAATTTATTTCAGAATTTTTGGAGTTACAGAAGTGTTCTAGAGTTACAGATTACTACAGACTGTTCTGTTTTTGACAGATTCTGTTTTCTATGTGTTGTTTGCTTATTTTGATGAATCTATGAGTAGTATCGGAGGGTATGAACCATAGAGAAGTTGGAATACAGTAGATATTACAC
>NW_021265252.1:0-1128 GCF_002162155.2 Triticum dicoccoides
GAGTACAAATGTACCCAGCAAGACTTACATCAGATCTATCTACATATGCATCATTATCAACAAGGGGGTGGAGGGGTTTGACTGCAGCAAGCCAGCTTTGACTCGGTGGCTATCCTAAACTACGACTGCAAGCAACTCTTTTGAGGTGGCGCACACGAGTCCACATATTCACCATATCAATACACCACTATGGATCCGCTCCCGTCTCCCTACGAGAACGCCATCCATAGCACTCACGCTTATCTTGCGCATTTTAAAGTATCCACTTTCACTTGTCTATGAACTGATATAAGCAACCCAGAAGTCCTTTACCGCGGACACGGCTATTCGAATAGATGATATTAACCCTGCAGGGGTGTACTCCTTCACACACGCTCTCACCACTTACCGCCGTTTACACGACATGTACTCGGCAACCTTCAAGCGGAAGCCCAACGTGGGTGTCGGCCACGGCCTGCCTAAACACTCAAGTCTCTAGTCCAGGTTTATCGCCTATTCGGGTTCCATCCATGAGGAGATCCGGCCGGAGTTTCGCTCACAGCCCTAAACGATGTGAACAGGGTTCCGTGACACCAAACGGGCGCCCGGTTTACCCGGCCACGTGCCTACCACATCACAGCCCACCCCTACGGTCAGCGCTGTCCACGGCCTCCAGCATACTACAAACACCAGAAACTACTTGCAACTCCTGGATAGAGGACAAGGGTGATTAAGAAGCCGAGAGGGTCCATTGGTTTCGGGCCCAATGCGTGGTAGTAGCTGAATCATGGATCACAAACACAGAACTCAGTTCCTGAGGACGGCTGCAATGAGACAACCCACCATGTACTCCTACATGGCCTCTCACCGCTACCTTTACCAAATCGTGTTCACACGCTTAGCTCACACACCGTAGGACATGTTCACACACCTCTGATTCATCCCCGATGAATCAGACCCGACTCAACTCTAAGCAGTAGCAGGCATGACAAACAAGCATGAATGAGTAGGCACAACAGGGCTCAAACAACTCCTACTCATGCTAGTGGGTTTCATCTATTTACTGTGGAATGACAGGTCATGCAGAGGATAAAGGGGTTCAGCTACCGCAGCAAGTAACAGATGAATCGGTGTTGTCCTAATGCAGTA
>NW_021265253.1:0-2671 GCF_002162155.2 Triticum dicoccoides
GGGCAGCATGCCGCGGCGCACTGGTCCCTCCCCGGCGCGTTGCCCGGCGCAGGCCTCCCCTGCTATGGGCCTACGTTGTACTCCTTCTGTTTCTTTTTACTCCGCGTATAAGTTTTGGTCAAAGTCAAACTACACAAAGTTTGACCAAATTTATATTAAAAAATATGAACATCTACACTACTTAAACTATATAATATAAAAATACATTTCATGGTGCATCTGAAAATATTGATTTCGTATTGTGAATATTGATACTTTTTAATATAAAGTTAGTCAAACTATGCAAAACTTAACTTTGACCAAATCTTATATGCAGACTAAAAAGAAACAGAGGGAGTGCGGGCTACACCAGCTCAGCCCGAAATGAGAGAAATCAGCCTCGTCTGCCACGCAACGCCACCACCCCTTTCACGTGCGCCAGCTCACGGACCTGACACGCCACCACCCAGCCAGCTAGCCGCCACCACGAGGATGCTGGTGCATGGGTCTTGCTCGCTCGGTTCACAACGCACGCAGTGGCGCAGCGCCCCGGCTCTGTCCTCAGCCAAAAAAAATCACTTTCCTTTTGCTGATTGTTTGTGAGGAAGTAGTAGCATCTGAACAGCATGTGTTTTTGCAAGTGTAGAGCCAGAACGAACGACAAGGTGTATGGAAGCAATCAGGAAGCTGGAAGAAAACTCTACAAAAAATCTACCCATGAAAAGTCATGCAAGGGTAGGCTAGCTAGCTAGGTCCACCTGGTTGCTAGCTAGCTTTGCCTACGTAAAATATAATTGGATATATTTATGCCATATGATGATTGGCAAGAGTAGACTCTCCTCCACCATCAGATTCAGTTGGTCGTAAATAACATAATTAAGAATGAGACACGAACATTAGACGGTAATGTATCCCACCCCATGATTAGCCACACCCCGTAAAGTCCTTGTATCTATGCGCCGCGCGCATGCAGCTGCTAGCTACTTGCATAATGTATTAATGTGTGTGTATTCTGTGAACCACCGCCACCAGAACTCACGTATTATATACTCCCTCCATCTTATAATATAAGATGTTTTTGACACTAGTGTCAAAAAATGTTTTATATTATGGAACGGGGGGAGTAGTACATAAATAAAAAGAGAGTTTTTTTTTGAAGAAAAGCCTGCTGGCACTTTTATTTATAACGTGGCAATGTTACATCATGAAGTACAAGTGATAATAAGAAATTAGGAGTAACATCTAAGCAAACACAACTAGTCTTAGACTCGAAACAAGTCCTAGCCAGAAAGTGTGCCAACCTGTTTGCTTCCCTGGGACAGTGATTGAAAGAGATTGATGTAATACCATATGAGCCAAGTGAAAGCAATCTGCAAGTAATGAGGAATTAGGTCCTCGAATATCTATCTTTCCGTTGCATGCATCCATCAGTTCCAAACAATCGGATTCCACTTCAACTGTTGAACATCCCATATCAGATATCATTTGGAGCCCTCTCCGTAATGCTAGTGTTTCAGCAGCCTGTGCATTGTATGCATGATCAAACGTTTCAGAAGCTCCTGCGATCGCTTCTCCACGACAGTTGCGCAAGATTGCCGCTACTGCACCTGCACCATCATCGAAGAAACACGCATCAATATTCAACTTGTATGACCCCGATTGTGGTTTTTTCCATGTCTTTTCTAGGATCAGAATATTCTGCTTCGGAGCATGGTTAACTGTGATCGCTTGAATAGAAAAGGCTGAACTAGCGGCCTGCTTAGTCGACTCGCCCTTCACGGCTTCCCGACGTTCCCACCAAATATACCACGCAGCTACGGCAACCGTTTCCTGTAAACCCAACTGTCCAAGTACCGGTGATTTTCTTTGCGGGAGTCGCAAGATTTCCTCCATCACCACAGATCCCGATTGATCACTTTTTAGGGCTGTATCCACAACTTCAATGAGACCCAATGACTTCCAGACTTTGCGAGCTCGTGCGCAAGTGAATAGTAAATGCCGGATATCTTCAGGACCCTCTCGACACAAAGGGCACTCGGGACTGACCTTAATATGTCGATTATGCAATATGCACTTCCCTGGAACCACTCCATGTAGTGCTCGCCAAACAAAATTTTTGACTTTACTCGGTACATGTAGCTTCCATGGGACATCCCAAACCGGATTATCTCTAGATGTTTGTGGTTGCTCTCGGCCTAATCTTGCTCCAAATTGATGCTCCCATTCAATATAGTACGCAGATCTCACTGAAAAGCAAAACGACTTTGTGGCATGCCATGCTACAAAGTCTTCCGACAAGTGTTCAGACAATGGGATTTTCTGAATTCTTTCCGCGTCTATTGAAACAAAGATGCTTCTGATAAGAGCTTCATCCCATGAATGAGTGGCTGGGTCAATAAGATCTTCCACTTTCTCAACAAGAGCTTGGCCCCTTCTGGTTAGAACCTTTCTTGTAGGGCTCTGTGATATCCATGGGTCATTCCAGATATTTATTTGAGAGCCTGTACCCACTCTCCAAATATTACCCCTCTTGAAAGTTTGTAAACCAGCCACAATGCTCTGCCATGTGAAGGATGGTCCCTTCTTTGTCCTTGCACTTAATAAGTTGCCATTTGATAGTACTTAGCTCTAAGTACCTTCGCACACAGTGTATCTGGATGAGTAATAAGTCTCCAACTTTGTTTAGAAAGCA
>NW_021265254.1:0-1096 GCF_002162155.2 Triticum dicoccoides
TCACATCCGGGACTCCGAACAACCTTCGGTACATCAAAATGCATAAACTCATAATATAACTGTCATCGTAACCTTAAGCGTGCGGACCCTACGGGTTCGAGAACAATGTAGACATGACCGAGACATGTCTCTGGTCAATAACCAATAGCGGGACCTGGATGCCCATATTGGCTCCTACATATTCTACGAAGATCTTTATCGGTCAGACCGCATAACAACATACGTTGTTCCCTTTGTCATCGGTATGTTACTTGCCCGAGATTCGATCGTCGGTATCCAATACCTAGTTCAATCTCGTTAACGGCAAGTCTCTTTACTCGTTCCGTAATACATCATCTCACAACTAACATATTAGTTGTAATGCTTGAAAGGCTTATGTGATGTGTATTACCGAGAGGGCCCAGAGATACCTCTCCGACAATCGGAGTGACAAATCCTAATCTCGAAATACGCCAACCCAACATCGACCATTGGAGACACCTGTAGTACTCCTTTATAATCACCCATTTACGTTGTGACGTTTGGTAGTACCCAAAGTGTTCCTCCGGTAAACGGGAGTTGCATAATCTCATAGTCGTAGGAACATGTATAAGTCATGAAGAAAGCAATAGCAACATACTAAACGATCAGGTGCTAAGCTAATGGAATGGGTCATGTCAATCAGATAATTCTACTAATGATGTGACCTCGTTAATCAAATAACAACTCATTGTTCATGGTTAGGAAACATAACCATCTTTGATTAACGAGCTAGTCAAGTAGAGGCATACTAGTGACACTCTGTTTGTCTATGTATTCACACATGTATTATGTTTCCGGAAAATACAATTCTAGCATGAATAATAAACATTTATCATGATTATAAGGAAATAAATAATAACTTTATTATTGCCTCTAGGGCATATTTCCTTCAGTCTCCCACTTGCACTAGAGTCAATAATCTAGATTACACTGTAATGAATCTAACACCCATGGAGCTTTGGTGCTGATCATGTTTTGCTCGTGGAAGAGGCTTAGTCAACGGGTCTGCAATATTCAGATCCGTATGTATCTTGCAAATCTCTATGTCTCCCACCTGGACTAGATCCCGGATGGA
>NW_021265255.1:0-1805 GCF_002162155.2 Triticum dicoccoides
CAGTGACAACGGTGACAATGATTGGACAATGGTGGCTGTGTTGTTAACCTACATGTCTGGCTAGTACGGCTCGATGGACTACCTCCTCCTCGGTCTCTTTCTTGGTTCTAGTGAGTCCCTAGTCTCCTCCCTCTTCCGTGGTGCCCTAAGATGGTCCGGCCATCAAGCCATGGCCAGATGTGGTTCCGGACATCGAGCCATGGCTAGATGTGCCTTGGTTGTGTGGTCATGTTGTTTGGTGGTGGTCTTCCGGCCACCACAATCATTTGATTGTGATGATCTCATTGTTCACATTGCTCCCTGTGCTGGAATGCTGGTTAGGCCCTTGCACTACTACTGTACATGCTATTTGTTGGTTTTTGATAGTTATTTATGATTGTAGCATGTCACCGTCTAGGGGTAGAATTTGATATAAAAGGAACATATCTTTTTTTTACTTCACCTATTGTAGGGTTTGGTAATGGTTAGTGTCTAATTTGAGAGGATCAAAATGCTAGGTATTTTACTTGTTAATGGCTATCAAATCAAATAGAATGCTGGTAGGATGTTTTCATGATTGCCAAATGCTTAAAATCAGGAAAATGATTGTCGATTATATCGTTTGGATTTTTACATATATTTCTTTATATGTTGTAGATTACATACATTCAATGCCATGGTCCAGATTACAGTTTTTGGTTATGTGTTCCATCCTCTGCTCTTTTCCCCAAATGTTGTGTTGTGAGTGTCCGAAACATTCTTTGAACTGAAGAGAGTAAATTTCCTGGTGGTCTTTTATGATCTTTGCTTTGTAAGACTGCACTATGGATGATGTACTTTTTGGATTGGAAAAGGTGAAATTAAAAGTTGCTCTAAGCTTTCCTCCATTCCTATGATAATTGCTTTTCGAACTAGTTCTGCACTCGTGTAATCTTTTTTTTTGTTTTCCTTGCACCTGCGACACTTTTGCGTGAGTGTGGAGTTTGATTGTTGATCTGGCTGTGGTAGTAATTTGGTGACAAGATATGCCAGCAATTTCTAAAGATGATACTTATTGTCGCCAACTAGTGTGTAGATTGGATGGGTGTTTTCTATCCTTTTGTATTTTCTCTTTGAGCTAAGTTGTGGAGCGAAGCACGTAGTTGTCATAGGTAGCATACTATTTTGTGGTGGTGGGTAGTATGAGCCAGCATTTGGTTTCATATGTTGAGAATTTCTAGTGTCTTATTGGATCCAGTCACTATATAACCTTTAGTTTGTGAAGTTGCTTTGGTTTCCGAGTATATATGCATTGCAGGAGGACTGAAGAGAAGGAGGTTTGGAAATCTTAGGAACATGCCTTGTTTATTTTCCGTTCAGTTTTGGTCGAGTGTCATCCGGTGTTGGTCTCGTCTCGGAGATCCAGTGTGCTTTCACTTATATAATCAGTGAAGAAGGTCCATAACAATGAGATTGGCCGAATCCTCTCCCCCATGAATGTCTATTTGTGACATGCTTATGTTTATTCTATTTGTTTGCTAGTTCAATCATTAAGTATATAACTTCTATTGGTTGCACGTGGTTGGTCTCGAAACTAAAATTCCCTTCCTTGCTTATCATTCTTGTTCAATTACCTGGATCATACAAAGTATCTAGTTATTGTCTCGTGCTTGGAGGCGAATTATTCATTCATCTCTCGGGTCAGGAAGTGATCAGGTCATTGATCCAGTATGATTACTTTGAAAAAGACATGGTTCTTTTGTTTTCTCTCTCACAACATACATACACACATGTTCTAGATAGCTAGTTAGGAAGTTATCTGGTATCTTATCGCTTCTTATTGACTC
>NW_021265256.1:0-1074 GCF_002162155.2 Triticum dicoccoides
TTATGTTCTCACTCTCACAGATGACTTGAGTAGATATGGGTATGTCTACTTAATGAAACACAAGTCTGAGACCTTTGAAAAGTTCAAGGAATTTCAGAATGAGGTAGAGAATCAACGTGACCGAAAGATAAAATTCTTACGATCAGATCGTGGAGGAGAATACTTAAGTCACGAATTTGGTACACACTTAAGAAAATGTGGAATCGTTTCACAGCTCACGCCGCCTGGAACACCTCAGCGAAACGGTGTGTCCGAACGTCGTAATCGCACCCTATTGGATATGGTGCGGTCTATGATGTCTCTTACCGATTTACCGCTATCATTTTGGGGATACGCTCTAGAGACAGCTACATTCACTTTAAATAGGGCACCGTCTAAATCCGTTGAGACGACACCGTATGAATTATGGTTTGGAAAGAAACCTAAGCTGTCGTTTCTAAAAGTTTGGGGATGCGATGCTTATGTCAAGAAACTTCAACCTGAAAAACTCGAACCCAAGTCGGAAAAATGCGTATTCATAGGATACCCTAAGGAAACTGTCGGGTATACCTTCTACTTAAGATCTGAAGGCAAGATCTTTGTTGCCAAGAACGGATGCTTTCTGGAAAAGGAGTTTCTCTCGAAAGAAGTAAGTGGGAGGAAAGTAGAACTCGATGAAGTACTACCTCTTGAGCGGGAAAGTGGCGCAGCGCAGGAAACCGTTCCTGTGATGCCCACACCAACTGAAGAGGAAAACAATGATGATGATCAAGGTACTTCGGATCAAGTTACTGCTGAACTTCGTAGGTCCACTAGGACACGTTCCGCACCAGAGTGGTACGGCAACCCTGTCCTGGAAATCATGTTGTTAGACAACAATGAACCTTCGAACTATGAAGAAGCGATGGCGGGCCCGGATTCCAACAAATGGCTTGAAGCCATGAAATCCGAGATAGAATCCATGTATGAAAACAAAGTATGGACTTTGACAGACTTGCCCGATGATCGGCGAGCGATAGAAAACAAATGGATCTTTAAGAAGAAGACAGACGCGGATGGTAATGTCACCATCTATAAAGCTCGACTTGTCGCTAA
>NW_021265257.1:0-1268 GCF_002162155.2 Triticum dicoccoides
TTGGGAAGAAAAGTGGACATTTTCACTGATCACAAGAGTCTCAATTACATCTTCACTCAGCCTAATCTCAACCTCAGGCAAACTCGATGGGTCGAAATGATTCAAGAGTATAATCCGAGTATCGAGTATACTCCAGGCAAGGCTAATGTGATTGCTGACGCTTTGAGCAGAAAGGCTTACTGCAACAGTCTGATTCTTAAGCCTTATCAACCCGAGCTTTGTGAAGCTTTCCGCAAACTTAATCTGCAAGTTGTTCCTCAAGGTTTCCTAGCCAACCTTCAAGTCTCTCCTACCTTAGAAGACCAGATTCGCCAAGCTCTGCTCCTTGATGCTATGGTGAAAAAGGTGAAGATTGGGATTGCTAAGAGTCAGTCCAAGTACAAGTGCTACCGCCTTGATGACAAGGAGACTCTCTTCTTCGAGGATCGTATTGTGGTACCCAAAGGTGACCTCCGTAAAGTGATCATGAACGAGGCTCACAATTCTCTCCTCTCCATCCACCCTGGGAGCACGAAGATGTATCAGGACCTTAAGCAAGCTTATTGGTGGACTCGAATGAAGCGTGAGATCGCTCAATTCGTGAATGAATGTGATGTCTGCAGAAGAGTGAAGGCAGAACACCAAAGGCCAGCTGGTCTCCTCCAACCTCTTGCCATTCCAGAATGGAAGTTTGACCACATTGAAATGGACTTCGTGACTGGGTTTCCTAAGTCCAAGCGTGGCAATGATGCTATATTCGTTGTCATCGACAAACTCACCAAAGTGGCTCACTTTCTACCTATCAAAGAGTCGATCACTGCAGCTCAATTGGCGGAACTCTATACCTCCCGTATTGTCTCTCTGCGTGGTATTCCTCAAGTGATCTCTTCAGACCGTGGCAGCATCTTTACCTCGAAGTTTTGGGATTTTTTTCAGAAGGCCATGGGCACCAACATCCGCTTCAGCACAGCTTTCCATCCTCAAACAAGCGGTCAAGTCGAGCGTGTCAACCAGATTCTTGAAGATATGCTCAGGGCTTGTGTGATCTCCTTCGGCATGAAGTGGGAGGATTGTCTTCCTTATGCTGAATTCTCCTACAACAATAGTTTTCAAGCAAGTTCGGGCAAGGCCCCATTTGAAATTCTGTATGGCAGGAAGTGCCGTACCCCTCTCAACTGGTCTGAAACCGGTGAACGTCAGCTGCTTGGTAATGACTTAATCACAGAAGCAGAAGAAATGTGCAAAGTCATTCGTGATAACCTCAAAGCAGCCCAATCCCGCCAGAAGAG
>NW_021265258.1:0-2280 GCF_002162155.2 Triticum dicoccoides
GTAAGGGACGCAACAATCCGGGAACATAACACCGATATGACGGAAACTAGGGCGGCAAGAGTGGAACAAAACACTAGGCGAGAGGCCGAGCCTTCCACCCTTTACCAAGTATATAGATGCATTAAGATAACATAGCAATATAATGATATCCCAACAAGTAAATAAATGTTCCAACAAGGAACGGCTCCAATCTTCACCTGCAGCTAACAACGCTATAAGAAGGGCTGAGCAAAGCGGTAACATAGCCAATCAACGGTTTGCTAGGACAATGGTGGGTTAGAGGTTCAATCATGCAATTGGGAGGCTGACAAGCAAATGGTAGGCATCGTAGCAGTGGCAAAGCAAAAGAGCGAGCATACTAGCATAGCAAAGATAGTAGTGATTTCGAGGGTATGATCATCTTGCCTGCAAAGCTGTCAGAGGTGACTGGATCCTCAAAAGCACACTCAACGGGCTCCTCGTTAGCGAACTCGTCTCCCGGCTCTACCCAACAACACAAACAAGCAACAAGGATACAATCAACCACGTGCAAGGGCAACAATAATATGCAAAGACGGTATGCTATGCGGGATGCGATGCGGGATGCAAAATGCAAGACGTGACAGAAAGTGCATGAACTTGGCCTCAACTTGGAAAACTAAGTGTGCCACTGGATAGAGGGGAATAAATCACCTAAAAACGATATAAAGATCATAGGAATCGGAGCTACGGTTTGGAAATGGCGAGCGTTTTACGAAACGAACCGATCTGCGATATACAGCAAGTAGGCTCCTAAATGCAACGAAATGAACATGCTACAGCCACCCAACATGAAAACAAAATACATGGCAGTGATTTACACAAGATGGTTAACAAAACACTAGCACTGAGCCATAGGCAAATTCATCCATTAAGAGGTTCAAACAAGCATGGAAAAAATGAATATGCAAAACAGATTCCAGACTTAGTGAAATTAACACTAGCCTGAAATTTCAGATCACGAAGCCCTCTTCGGAGCAGCAAAACAACATGATACAACACCTGAACAGGACAAGTAAGAACATGGCATGGAGATACTCAACAAGCTTAACAAAACACCCAAAGTGACCTGGGGCCAAAAGGGTTCACAAAATACTCTACCGAGCTCACGAACATAGCTCGAACACAATCAGTTTTCAGACTTAGTGAAAACTGAGGCATGCAGAAATTTAACTCACGAAGGCATGTAAACAAGCTCGATGCACTCACTACGGTGCAAGTCATGGCAAGGAAAGCATATAACCAGCAAGAAGGCACAATGTGCTAGCTACACATGGCAAGAACAAAGGCATAGAATGCATGGAACACTAACGGTAGCATCGGCAAAATCGCAAACAAGTTGACGATCTGCCTAGATTAACAACGAAGCAAAAGTTGAGCTCGATTGAGTCAATCTAGAGCACTCCACATATGTAAACAAAGACATGGATGGATAGAACATAACATAAATATCAAAACTCCCTTACTGGTCATCCTCAAAAGAGGCACGGATCACTAGGAAACAAGCTGGACATATAGCATCATGAACTAAAATATCCCAGACTTAGTGAAAATCACTAAGTCTCTGAAATCAGCAATCTCAGGTACCTCTCTTCGCAAGCTTGCACAAGACAACACACACATCCTAAAAATGCATGGGTGCCACCTCTGGAAAGAAGACAAAACGCTTAACAATTCATCCCAAAGGGGCACAGGCATATCATGCACGAATTAAACATGGCAAAAATGACAAAAGTGCATGGTGAACTAACGGATCTGCAATTTAACTCACGAAGCCTCCTTCTAACAGCATTTTGGGCATCAAGATGACCTCAAATGCAAATGATGCAATGGAATGAAATGATGTACATGTCGAGGCGAAGATTTTGATATATCATATGCCCAAAACGGAGGTACGGTTGCGGAGATACAAGCAGTCAAACATAGCACGAAAAACTAGGGTTAGGGGGAGAGAAGTCAACCGAAACGACCCAGATCCAGATCTGGCGCGGTTTACGGAGTTCGCCAGAAACACCGTAGCTGCTCGCCGGAGTTGCGCTGGAGAGGCCCAGGAGCTCGCCGGAGCTCGGGGAAGAGGCCGGGGAGGTCGGGGTCGCCGGATCCGGCACTCCCGCGGCCGGATCTGGCCGGAGACGCGGCGAGGAGGCGGCGGCCGGTCGGGGGGCGACGGCCGGAGCGCGGCGGCGGTGGGGCGCCGGCGACGCAGGTGGCGGTGGCCCGGCGACAAGGGAGAAGAAGCGGGGCGCGGCGGAGGGGAGTGGC
>NW_021265259.1:0-988 GCF_002162155.2 Triticum dicoccoides
GCAAAGGTATGAAATTGAGTAAGACTCAAATCCCGACCACAGCAGAAAATAGAAAGAGAATGAAAAGTCATTCCCTATGCCTCAGTCATAGGTTCTATAAAGTATGCTATGCTTTGTACCAGACCTATTGTATACCTTGCTCTGTATTTGGCAAGGGAGTACAATAGTGATCTAGGAGTAGATCACTGGACATTGGTCAAGAATATCCTTAGTAAGGACTAAGGAGATGTTTCTCGATTATGGAGGTGATAAAAGAGTTTGTTGTAAAAGTTACATCAGTGCAAACTTTTATACTGATCCAGATGACTCTAAGTCTCAATCTGGATACATATTGAAAGTGGGAGCGATTAGCTAGAGTAGCTCCGTACAGAGCATTGTAGACATAGAATATTTGCAAAATACATACGGCTCTGAATGTGACAGACCCGTTGACTAAGCTTCTCTCACGAGCAAAACATGATCACACCTTAGTAGTCTTTGGATGTTAATCACATAGCAATGTGAACTAGATTATTGACTCTAGTAAACCCTTTGGGTGTTGGTCACATGATGATGTGAACTACGGGTGTTAATCATATACAGATATGAATATTGGTGTTAAATCACATGACGATGTGAACTAGATTATTGACTCTAGTGCAAGTGGGAGACTGAAGGAAATATGCCCTAGAGGCAATAATAAAGTTATTATTTATTTCCTTATAATCATGATAAATGTTTATTATTCATGCTAGAATTGTATTTACCGGAAACATAATACATGTGTGAATACATAGACAAACAAAGTGTCACTAGTATGCCTCTACTTGACTAGCTCGTTAATCAAAGATGGTTATGTTTCCTAACCATGAACAATGAGTTGTTATTTGATTAACGAGGTCACATCATTAGTAGAATGATCTGATTGACATGACCCATTCCATTAGCTTAGCACCCGATCGTTTAGTATGTTGCTATTGCTTTCTTCATGACTTATACATGTTCCTAT
>NW_021265260.1:0-1347 GCF_002162155.2 Triticum dicoccoides
TCGAGCAATTGATAGAAAAGTGAATAATTATGAGATTATCTAGGCATGATCATGTATATAGGCATCACGTCCATGACAAGTAGACCGACTCCTGCCTGCATCTACTACTATTACTACACACATCGACCGCTATCCAGCATGCATCTAGAGTATTAAGTTCATAAAGAACAGAGTAACGCATTAAGAAAGATGACATGGTGTAGAGCGATAAACTCATGGAATATGATATAAACCCCATCTTATTATCCTCGATGTCAAGAATACAACACGTGCCTTGCTGCCCCTGCTGTCACTGGGAAAGGACACCGCAAGATTGAACCCAAAGCTAAGCACTTCTCCTATTGCAAGAAAGATCAATCTAGTAGGCCAAACGAAACTGATAATTCGAAGAGACTTTGCAAAGATAACTTAATCACACATAAAAGAATTCAGAGGAGATTCAAATATTTCTCATAGATAAACTTGATCATAAACCCACAATTCATCGAATGTCGACAAACACACCGCAAAAAGAGTTACGTCAAACAGATCTCCAAGAAGTAGGTGGAAGCTCAAGGGGCCCACGAGGGTGGGGGGGCGCCCACCTGTAGGGGGCGCGCGAGGCACCCTCGTGGCCGCCTCCTCTATTGCTTGTTGTGCACTCCATGTCCCCTGGATCACATTTGTTCCAAAAAGATTGCTCCTGAAGGTTTCATTCCCTTTGTACTCCGTTAGATATTCCTTTTCTTCGAAACACTAAAATAGGCAAAAAAACAGCAATTTGGGCTGGGCCTCCGGTTAGTAGGTTAGTCCCAAAAATGATATAAAAGTGTAAAGTAAAGCCCATAAACATCCAAAACGGGTAATATAATAGCATGGAACAATCAAAAATTATAGATACATTGGAGACGTATCAATAGGTGAAGTAGCAAAAGCAGGGTCATTTTCATTCCAGCATTCAGAGTTTTCTGTTTTAGTTTAGCTAATAACTTCTTAAGATCAGATCTATCATTGCAAGCAAGAAAATCTCTAGCAGTTTCTTCATCCATAACATAACCCTCAGGAACAACTGGCAATTCATATTTAGGGGGAGAACGTTCATCATCACTATCTTCAATAATTTCATTTTCAATATTTTCATTATCTCTAACCCTAGCAAGTTGTTCATCAAGATATTCACCTAATGGCACAGTAGTATCAAGCACAGAAGTAGTTTCATCATAAGTATCATGCATAGTAGAAGTGGCATCATCATTAACATGCGACATATCAGAATTAATAGCAGAAGCAGGTTTAGGTGTCGCAAGCTTACTCATAACAGAAGGATAATCTAGTGCAGAGCTAGATGGCAGTTCCTTACCTCCCCTC
>NW_021265261.1:0-1278 GCF_002162155.2 Triticum dicoccoides
TCCATGACAAGTAGACCGACTCCTGCCTGCATCTACTACTATTACTACACACATCGACCGCTATCCAGCATGCATCTAGAGTATTAAGTTCATAAAGAACAGAGTAACGCATTAAGAAAGATGACATGGTGTAGAGCGATAAACTCATGGAATATGATATAAACCCCATCTTATTATCCTCGATGTCAAGAATACAACACGTGCCTTGCTGCCCCTGCTGTCACTGGGAAAGGACACCGCAAGATTGAACCCAAAGCTAAGCACTTCTCCTATTGCAAGAAAGATCAATCTAGTAGGCCAAACGAAACTGATAATTCGAAGAGACTTTGCAAAGATAACTTAATCACACATAAAAGAATTCAGAGGAGATTCAAATATTTCTCATAGATAAACTTGATCATAAACCCACAATTCATCGGATGTCGACAAACACACCGCAAAAAGAGTTACGTCAAACAGATCTCCAAGAAGTAGGTGGAAGCTCAAGGGGCCCACGAGGGTGGGGGGGCGCCCACCTGTAGGGGGCGCGCGAGGCACCCTCGTGGCCGCCTCCTCTATTGCTTGTTGTGCACTCCATGTCCCCTGGATCACATTTGTTCCAAAAAGATTGCTCCTGAAGGGTTCATTCCCTTTGTACTCCGTTAGATATTCCTTTTCTTCGAAACACTAAAATAGGCAAAAAAACAGCAATTTGGGCTGGGCCTCCGGTTAGTAGGTTAGTCCCAAAAATGATATAAAAGTGTAAAGTAAAGCCCATAAACATCCAAAACGGGTAATATAATAGCATGGAACAATCAAAAATTATAGATACATTGGAGACGTATCAATAGGTGAAGTAGCAAAAGCAGGGTCATTTTCATTCCAGCATTCAGAGTTTTCTGTTTTAGTTTAGCTAATAACTTCTTAAGATCAGATCTATCATTGCAAGCAAGAAAATCTCTAGCAGTTTCTTCATCCATAACATAACCCTCAGGAACAACTGGCAATTCATATTTAGGGGGAGAACGTTCATCATCACTATCTTCAATAATTTCATTTTCAATATTTTCATTATCTCTAACCCTAGCAAGTTGTTCATCAAGATATTCACCTAATGGCACAGTAGTATCAAGCACAGAAGTAGTTTCATCATAAGTATCATGCATAGTAGAAGTGGCATCATCATTAACATGCGACATATCAGAATTAATAGCAGAAGCAGGTTTAGGTGTCGCAAGCTTACTCATAACAGAAGGATAATCTAGTGCAGAGCTAGATGGCAGTTCCTTACCTCCCCTC
>NW_021265262.1:0-2679 GCF_002162155.2 Triticum dicoccoides
CCCCCCACCCTCGTGGGCCCCTTGAGCTTCCACCTACTTCTTGGAGATCTGTTTGACGTAACTCTTTTTGCGGTGTGTTTGTCGACATCCGATGAATTGTGGGTTTATGATCAAGTTTATCTATGAGAAATATTTGAATCTCCTCTGAATTCTTTTATGTGTGATTAAGTTATCTTTGCAAAGTCTCTTCGAATTATCAGTTTCGTTTGGCCTACTAGATTGATCTTTCTTGCAATAGGAGAAGTGCTTAGCTTTGGGTTCAATCTTGCGGTGTCCTTTCCCAGTGACAGCAGGGGCAGCAAGGCACGTGTTGTATTCTTGACATCGAGGATAATAAGATGGGGTTTATATCATATTCCATGAGTTTATCGCTCTACACCATGTCATCTTTCTTAATGCGTTACTCTGTTCTTTATGAACTTAATACTCTAGATGCATGCTGGATAGCGGTCGATGTGTGTAGTAATAGTAGTAGATGCAGGCAGGAGTCGGTCTACTTGTCATGGAAGTGATGCCTATATACATGATCATGCCTAGATAATCTCATAATTATTCACTTTTCTATCAATTGCTCGACAGTAATTTGTTCACCCACCGTAATACTTATGCTATCTTGAGAGAAGCCACTAGTGAAACCTATGGCCCCTGGGTCTATCTTTTATCATATAAAGCTTTCAATCTACTTTTATTTGCATCTTTACTTTTCCAATCTATATCATAAAAATACCAAAAATATTTATCTTATTATATTATCTCTATCAGATCTCACTTTCGCGAGTGGCCGTGAAGGAATTGACTACCCCTTTATTGCGCTGGTTGCGAGGTTCTTGTTTGTTTGTGTAGGTGTGTGGGACTTCTGAGGAGCCTCCTACTGGATTGATACATTGGTTCTCAAAAACTAAGGGAAATACTTACGCTATTTTGCTGCATCACCCTTTCCTCTTCAAGGAAAACCAACGCAAGCTCAAGACGTGGCAAGAAGGATTTCTGGCGCCGTTGCCGGGGAGGTCTTCGCTCAAGTCAAGACATACCAAGTACCCATCACAAACTCATCTCTCCCGCATTACATTATTTCCCATTTGCCTCTTGTTTTCCTCTCCCCCACTTCACCCTCTCTTTCCCCATCTCCTCTGTCTTTCGCTTGCCTTTTTGTTTGCTTGTGTGTTGGATTGCTTTTCGCTATGGCGCAAGATAATACCAAATTGTGTGATTTTTTCAATACCAATAATAATGATTTCCTTAGTACTCCGATTGCTCCTCTTAATGATGTTGATTCTTGTGAAATCAATGCTGCTTTGTTGAATCTTGTTATGAAAGATCAATTCTCCGGCCTTCCTAGTGAAGATGCCGCTACCCATCTAAACAACTTTGTTGATTTGTGTGAGATGCAGAAGAAAAAAGATACGGATAATGATATTGTTAAATTGAAGTTATTTCCATTTTCACTTAGAGATCGTGCTAAAATTTGGTTTTCCTCTTTGCCTAAGAATAGTATTGATTCATGGAATAAGTGCAAATATGCTTTTATCTGTAAGTATTTTCCTCCTGCTAAGATCATATATCTTAGGAACGATATTATGAATTTTAAACAACTTGATCATGAGCATGTTGCCCAATCTTGGGAAAGAATGAAATTGATGATTTGCAATTGCCCTACTCATGGTTTGAATTTATGGATGATCATACAAAATTTTATGCCGGATTAAATTTTGCTTCTAGAAATCTTTTAGATTCGGCTGCAGGAGGCACTTCTATGGAAATAACCTTAGGAGAAGCTACCAAACTCCTTCATAACATTATGGATAATTATTCTCAATGGCACACCGAAAGATCTACTAGTAATAAAGTGCATGCTATAGAAGAAATTAATGTTTTGAGTGGAAAGATGGATGAACTTATGAAATTGTTTGCTACTAAGAGTGGTCCTATGGATCCCAATGATATGCCTTTGTATACTTTTATTGAGAATAATAATGAATCTATGGATGTGAATTTTATTGGTAGAAATAAGTTTGGTAACAATGCTTATAGAGGAAACTTTAATCCTAGACCGTTCCCTAGTAATTCCTCTAATAATTATGGAAATTCCTACAGTAATTCTTATGGTAATTTTAATAAGATGCCCTCTGATTTTGAGAATGGTGTTAAAGAATTTATGATCTCTCAAAATAATTTTAATGCTTTGCTTGAAGAAAAATTGCTTAAAGTTGATGATTTGGCTAGGAACGTTGATAGACTTTCGCTTGATGTTGAATCTTCGAAACACAGATCTAGTCCTCCTAAGCATGATATCAATGGGTCTCTCAAAGCTATGAGAATTTCCATTGAGGAGTGCAAAGAAAAATTGCTTTGTAAAAGCTTGTTCTTCTAGTTTCCATGAAAATAATGCTGAAGATCTAAAAGATATTGATGTGTCCCCTATTAAATCTTCGTTTTGCAATATGAATCTTAATAATGATGGGACTGGAGATGAGTTAACTTTAGTTAAAAGGCGTCCCAATGATTCGGAGTTTTTAGACCTTGATACTAAATTTGGTAAAAGTGGGATTGGAGAGGTCAAGACTTTAAATAGCATTGAACCCACTATCTTGGATTTCAAGGAATTTAATTATGATAATTGTTCTTTAGTAGATTGTATTTCCTTGTTGCAATCTGTGTTGAATTCTCCTCATGCTTATA
>NW_021265263.1:0-937 GCF_002162155.2 Triticum dicoccoides
AATGTTCACCGACGATGACTAGTCCGTCTCACGTGATGATCGGACACGGCCTAGTCGACTCGGATCGTGTAACACTTAGATGACTAAAGGGATGTCTAATCTAAGTGGGAGTTCATAATTTGATTAGAACTTTATTATCATGAACTTAGTCTAAAACCTTTGCAAATATGTCTTGTAGATCAATGGCCAACGCTAATGTCAACATGAACTTCAACGCGTTCCTAGAGAAAACCAAGCTGAAAGATGATGGCAGCAACTATACGGACTGGGTCCGGAACCTGAGGATCATCCTCATAGCTTCCAGGAAACAATATGTCCTAGAAGGACCGCTAGGTGACGCTCCCGTCCCAGAGAACCAAGACATTATGAATGCTTGGCAGTCTCGCGCTGATGATTACTCCCTCGTTCAGTGCGGCATGCTTTACAGCTTAGAACCGGGGCTCCAAAAGCGTTTTGAGCCTCACGGAGCATATGAGATGTTTGAAGAGCTGAAACTAGTTTTCCAAGCTCATGCCCGGGTCGAGAGATATGATGTCTCCGACAAGTTCTACAGTTGTAAGATGGAGGAAAACAGTTCTGTCAGTGAGCACATCCTGAAGATGTCTGGGTTGCACAACCGTATGACCCAGCTGAACATCAACCTCCCAGATGAGGCGGTCATTGACAGAATCCTCCAGTCGCTCCCACCAAGCTACAAGAGCTTTGTGATGAACTACAACATGCAGGGAATGGAAAAGACCATTCCTGAAGTGTTCTCGATGCTGAAGTCAGCAGAGGCTGAAATCAAGAAAGAACATCAAGTGTTGATGGTCAATAAGACCACTAAGTTCAAGAAGGGCAAGGGTAAGAAGAACTTCAAGAAGGACGGCAAAGATGTTGCCGCGCCTGGTAAGCCAGTTACCGGGAAGAAGTCAAAGAATGGACCCAAGCCTGAGAC
>NW_021265264.1:0-1501 GCF_002162155.2 Triticum dicoccoides
ACGGGACACCTTTGCCTCTATCAAGTGGTATCAGAGTTCCAGGTTGCTCGTTGAGATTTTACAGTTTTTCGTAGTTTAGATCGAGTCTGTTCTTCATACCTATTGATAAAGGCAAAGGTGTCCCGTCTTTCGATGAGATGATGGATATCGCTTTGGTGGCAGTCGACTTTGACGATCCGACTACGAACGTGCGAGGACGTCGCGCCTTAGCAATCGCTAAACCAACTCCGAGAGGTTATTGACCACGCCGGAGCACGATCAACCTGACCACGAGGGTCTGTTTCCTGCGAGCAAACAAAGAACAAGCAAGAAACTGAGATTGCAATCTGGATATTGCGAATATAAGATGAAAGCTTTATTGATCAAGGTGGGGTTCTGTGACGCCTTTGTCTGGTCGTTGAACACAAACGAAGTACGCGAAGTTGCAGCTATGGCGAACTTTTAATCTAAACAAAACCCAAGGAAAAGCTACTAGATGGATCTACTTATATAGGAGCAAGGGGTGGCGCCCAAGGAGGTGGGAGTACGTCCCAAGGCAGCCTAAAACTAAATCTAGGTCGTACAAGGCCAATGGGCCCAAGTGGAGGTGATGTAACACCTTTGGACTTGTAGTTTGACTCGGATTCTGCTGCAGCATCAGATTGTTTCGTCCACAACTCAACGCTCCGGACGAATTTGAAGGTGATTCCAATTGGGTTGGAAAGTGCACGAAATCTAGTTTCCAACAAAAAAAGAATCACCCAATTCGGAGTCCGTATGAAAAACTTGTGTGCGTTTTGAGTCAGGTATGTCTGTGCAGTCCGAATCTGAATCCAGAACGTGAGAGACTTGGACTCTATCTTCTCTTGGGCCAAAAGTGACGTGAGAGAACTTTTTGAACAGCAAATAAACATCTCTGTCTTCCTTATCTTCATATGTGGATTGTACAAATGTCCCATACACCTGCAATTAGACAAAACACAAAAGTGTGTGAAGTATTTTTCTTCTGGATAACATAAATAGATTATTGAATAGTTTGCACTAGAAATCTCCTGACAAATATGCATATATGCAATATTTTTGGTCATATCCAAGGTAGTCATGTCCTCATCATCCTCCCCTTCTTGAAAATAAAGCCGTCCTCGGCGTTGCTTAATCTGAAATGTGGCTAACAAAAGAGACAAGGTGTACATGTTGTATATGTATATGTCATCCATTTTTACTTCCCTTGATTTTTGCATATATGACACATGAATAGATGAGTAACTTGCATAGTTCATAAAATCTAAAGCCAAAAAATTAGCACAAGAAGTAGAAGGCATGAAAATATTGCAACTCAGTTTGCACATATAAGTGAAGCTCTTATTCATTTCAAAAGATTGACAATGTTCATCATTAAACCATCCCAACATTGGTGAATAAACCTTACTTGCATCAAATTTACATGCTACAACATGCTTAAATACGCAAACATGCAATAAGTCATTCAACACAGAATCATCACCAAGATTAGAGGTCATAT
>NW_021265265.1:0-919 GCF_002162155.2 Triticum dicoccoides
CTTTCAAAACTTTCCAAGTTGTGGGTTGGTTATCAATGTTTTTCTTACAATGTACACTCCACCAAACAGAAGCAAAACCAGTAAATGTTCTAATGGTAGCTCGTACTCTCTCAAGTTCAGAAAAATCATGGTGACTAAAAACTTGTTCTACTTCAAGCTCCCAAGCTAGATAAATAGCAGGATTAAATCTACCCTCAAATGATGGTAAAGAGATAACCTGACCATATGCTTGTGTGTGTTGTCCCAACTCTCGTGATGGTGAAGATGTGTCCGTCATCCAAAAACTTCTATCTCTGGAACCTGTCATGATTAGTAGAAACAAGAACCAAAATTCGAGAATAATGTTCCTATGAACTACTAGGATGTGGTTGTAAAGTGCTCACAGTAAAGCAAATATCAATATCTTACAAGTTCTTACCATGTGGCAGGTGGTGACAGGCAACCAGCGGTGTCAAATAACTCCGAAGATTGTGTAAAACGATTGCCAGGTGATGAGGACATGACTACTTTGGATATGACCAAAAATATTGCATATATGCATATTTGTCAGGTGATTTCTAGTGCAAACTATTCAATAATCTATTTATGTTATCCAGAACAAAAATACTTCACACACTTTTGTGTTTTGTCTAATTGCAGGTGTATGGGACATTTGTACAATCCACATATGAAGATAAGGAAGAAAGAGATGTTTATTTGCTGTCCAAAAAGTTCTCTCACGTCACTTTTGGCCCAAGAGAAGATAGAGTCCAAGTCTCTCACGTTCTGGATTCAGATTCGGACTGCACAGACACACCTGACTCAAAACGCACACAAGTTTTTCATACGGACTCCGAATTGGGTGATTCTTTTTTTGTTGGAAACTAGATTTCGTGCACTTTCCAACCCAATTGGAATCAACTTCAAATTCGTCCGGAGC
>NW_021265266.1:0-1246 GCF_002162155.2 Triticum dicoccoides
AGGTCCCGTCTGGATTCTCGTCCAATATAAAGGGAATAATAAACATGGCGGAGAAAAAGTTCCAAAACCTGAAGTCTCACGACTGCCACGTGATTATGACGCAATTGCTTCCGATTGCTTTGAGGGGGCTCCTGCCGGAAAATGTTCGAGTAGCCATTGTGAAGCTATGTGCATTCCTCAATGCAATCTCTCAGAAGGTAATCAATCCAGAAGTTCTACCACGGTTACAGAACGATGTGATCCAATGTCTTGTCAGTTTCGAGTTGGTGTTCCCGCCATCCTTCTTCAATATTATGACGCACCTCCTGGTTCACCTAGTCGAAGAGATTTTCGTTCTCGGTCCTGTATTTCTACACAATATGTTCCCCTTCGAGAGGTTCATGGGAGTATTAAAGAAATATGTTCGTAACCGTGCTAGGCCAGAAGGAAGCATCGCCAAGGGCTATGGAAATGAGGAGGTAATTAAGTTTTGTGTTGACTTTGTTCCTGACCTTAAGCCGATTGGTCTTCCTCGATCGCGGCACGAGGGGAGACTAAGTGGAAAAGGCACGATCGGAAGGAAATCAACGATATGTATGGACGGCCATTCTCTGACTGAAGCACACCACACTGTACTGACCAATTCCAGCTTGGTGGCTCCGTACTTTGAGAAACACAAGAATATTTTACGCTCGGACAACCCGGGGAAGCCTGAATCCTGGATTAGGAAGGCTCACATGGAGACTTTCGGCAGTTGGTTGAGAAAACATTTAATGAATGATAATGATGTTGTAGATCAGCTGTACATGTTGGCCAAGACACCATCTTCGACTATAACGACTTTCCAAGGGTACGAGATAAATGGGAATACATTTTACACGATCGCCCAAGATAAAAAGAGCACCAACCAAAACAGTGGTGTCCGCTTTGATGCAGCAACCGAGAATGGGCAAAAGGTCACATATTATGGTTACATAGAGGAGATATGGGAACTTGACTATGGACCCTCCTTTAAGGTCCCTTTGTTCCGGTGCAAATGGTTCAAGCTAACAGGAGGTGGGGTAAAGGTGGACCAGCAATACGGAATGACAATGGTGGATTTCAACAATCTTGGTTACCTTGACGAACCATTCGTCCTAGCGAAAGATGTCGCTCAGGTTTTCTATGTGAAGGACATGAGTAGCAAACCGAGGAAACGGAAAGATAAGAAAACGATCAGTACATCATGCGATGATCCAAAGCGCCACATTGTTCTTTCAGGGAAAAG
>NW_021265267.1:0-1181 GCF_002162155.2 Triticum dicoccoides
ACAAGGAAATATAATAATAATACTTTTATTATTGCCTCTAGGGCATATTTCCAACAGTCTCCCACTTGCACTAGAGTCAATAATCTAGTTCACATCGCCATGTGATTAACACTCACAGGTCACATCGCCATGTGACTAATACCCAAGAGTTTACTAGAGTCAGTAGTCTAGTTCACATCACTATGTGATTAACACTCAATGAGTTTTATGTTTGATCATGTTGCTTGTGAGAGAGGTTTTAGTCAACGGGTCTGAACCTTTCAGATCCGTGTGTGCTTTACAAATCTCTATGTCATCTCCTAGATGTAGCTACCACGCTCTATTTGGAGCTATTCCAAACAACTGTTCTACTTGGAGCTATTCTAAATTATTGCTCCATTATATGTATCCGGTCTCTCTACTCAGAGCTATCCGGATAGGTGTCAAGCTTGCATCATCGTAACCTTTACGACGAACTCTTTTACCACCTCCATAATCGAGAAAATTCCTTAGTCCACTAGTTACTAAGGATAACTTTGACCGCTGTCCTGTGAGCCATTCTTGGATCACTCTTGTACCCCTTGACTGACTCATGGCAAGGCACACTTCAGGTGCGGTACACAGCATAGCATATTGAAGAGCCTACGTCTTAAGCATAGGGGACGACCTTCGTCCTTTCTCTCTATTCTGCCGTGGTTGAGCTTTAAGTCTTAACTTCGTACCTTACAACTCAGGCAAGAACTCCTTCTTTGACTGGTCCATCTTGAACACCTTCAAGATCATGTCAAGGTATGTGCTCATTTGAAAGTATTATTAAGAATTTTGATCTATCCTTATAGATCTTGATGCTCAATGTTCAAGTAGCTTAATCCAGGCTTTCCATTGAAAAACACTTTCAAAATAACCCTATATGCTTTCCAGAAATTCTACGTCATTTCTGATCAACAATATGTCAACAACATATACTCATCAGAAATTCTATAGTGCTCCCACTCACTTCTTTGGAAATACAAGTTTCTCATAAACTTTGTACAAACCCAAAATTTTTGATCATCATCAAAGCATACATTCCAACTCCGACATGCTCACTCCAGTCCTTAGAAGGATTGCTGGAGCTTTGCATACTTATTAGCATCTTTCGGGATTGACAAAACCTTCCGGTTGTATCACATACAACCTTTCCTCATTAAAATCGTCGAGGA
>NW_021265268.1:0-913 GCF_002162155.2 Triticum dicoccoides
TCTAAAATGACCTATACTTAGCATCTTTTCCTCCAAAATGACTTAATATGCTTAACTAGCTCTAAAATGACATAATATGCTTAAGAAATGACATATTTTAGCTCCTAAATGACTTCATATGCTTAGCTAGCTCCAAAATGACATAATAACCTTACTTAGCTCCAAAATGACCTATTTAACCTAGGATAGCTCTAAAATGACCTATACTTAGCATTTTTTTGCTCCAAAATGACTCAATATGCTTAGCTAGCTCAAAAATTACATAATAAGCTTAATTAGCTCGAAAATGACCTATTTAACCTAGGATAGCTCTAAAATGACCTATACTTAGCATTTTTCCTCCAAAATTACTTAATATGCTTAGCTAGCTTCAAAATGACCTATTTAACCTAGGATAGCTCTAAAATGACCTATACTTAGCATCTTTTCCTCCCAAATTACTTAATATGCTTAACTAGCTCTAAAATGACATAATATGCTTAAGAAATGACATAGTTTAGCTCCTAAATGACTTCACATGCTTAGCTAGCTCCAAAATGACAAAATAACCTTACTTATCTCTAAAATGACATATTTAACCTAGGATAGCTCTAAAATGACCTATACTTAGCATCTTTTCCTCCAAAATGACTTAATATGCTTAGCTAGCTCTAAAATGATATAATATGCTTAAGAAATGACATATTTTAGGTCCTAAATGACTTCATATGCTTAGTTAGCTCCAAAATGACATAATAAGCTTAATTAGCTCCAAAATGACCTACTTAACCTAGGATAGCTCTAAAATGACCTATACTTAGCATTTTTTTGCTCCAAAATGACTCAATATGCTTAGCTAGCTCAAAAATTACATAATAAGCTTAATTAGCTCGAAAATGACCTATTTAACCTAGGATAGCTATAAAATGACCTA
>NW_021265269.1:0-3437 GCF_002162155.2 Triticum dicoccoides
GTTTGGCATGTCACTGTTAAACTAAAGTTGAATACGGTTATGTATTGGGTTTAAACCCATGGTTATATACTGGGTGTGGACCGGTTTGGGTGGAAAAAACATTGGGTGCAGTTTTGGTTGGGCTGGAAATGGTATGATTTGGTTATGGTTCAGGTTTGGTTTTGAAAGGTACGTGTACGGTTATAGTTTAGTTTTGGTCCAGTTATTAACCCGTTCTCAGATTTAGACGTGACATCGCTGATGAAGGTGAGCTGCACATACCGCGACGTCGCGAGAGTGGCGGACCTAGCTCACTGGGTCAGAGTGGGCGAACGGTGCAATTGTAAATATAATTTTATTTTGTTCTTTTACTTTTTAGCCTTTTTCCTATGGTATAAAGCCCATTTTCCAATCTCAGGGTGGGCCATGGCCCACCCTGTCCATCCTCTACATCCACCACTGGTCGCGACCGGGCGAGTATTTGACAAAAAACTACTACATTAGGGGTATCCGTCCCACAGAACTACCACTTTCAAAAAAGTGACTAATAACTACCGAAAATTTCAAATTTTGTGGCAAAAAACTACCAAGTCGTGTTGATCCTCTAGTTAGCCGTTTTAACCGCTTAACTGACAGGGATGGCCCACATGGCAGGCCGACGGCGGCCCTAATGGCTAACAGACGCCGCTCGCGGCCGTTAGTGGCCCGACTCGGTCAAAACCAGCCAGGGGCTAGGTCAAAACGACCGACCGGCCGATCCACATCTCTCTCCCCGAGCTCTCTCCTCTGTATTCCTAGGCGGCGGCGGTAATGGCGGCGGTGGATCCAAACCCCGACGGCGATTTGTTCGGCGGCCAACCTCCTGACGTAGTTGGGGGCCGCGTTGACCTTTCGGAGGTCGATATGTGGCTAGGAAGCTCTAGCTTTGCGACCCAACAACCTGGATCTGGAGTTGGCGGCGGCGGCGGCTCGACCACCAACGAGCCATCCCAGGAGTTGGCGGCGGCTCCACCACCGACGACGACAAGAAGTGCACCTCGTGGCCGGCGCAAGCTTCCTCGTGCGGGAGGCGGCAGGTACAACATATCTTCTTCCTTTTCAGTTTTATTGACAGGATGTATTTTAGGTCAATTTCCCCTAATGTATGATAACAGAGTAATTGCAAATTGTTAGAAACTTTAGCAGTGTGCATTCTTTATAATAATTCATTCCATTTTTGCCAAGTATTGATGACCCAAAATGGGGAATTTTGTTCCATTTAGAAGGCAGAGATTCTGTTGTTAGAAACATGTACCAGTCAGACATATCATTTGGGACTCTAATATCTCTTATTAGGAGTGAGGGTTGCTGCTCTGATGATTATATGTACTATGTTAGTGATGCTCATAAAGGGATAGAAGGCTTAGAGAAAATATCTTCTGAAGATGATGTGCAGCAGATGTTGCTCCACTCTCTAAATGAAAAGAGTGTGAACATAAGAGTTGTGAGAGCAAATGAGCTGTGTAATGCAGATGAAAAGAGAGATTATTATTTTGTTGATCATTGCATTAACACCCAACAAAGTTGCACTAAGTTGGTGGATACAAGCATGGACAGAAAGGAAGAGCTTAAGAAAAGTATTCTTCAGAGAGAAGCCGACCTCAATCATTTTGAAGGTGACACTGATGTATCAGAATTTCTGTCTGATTCAGATGGCAACAGTGTGGAACTGCAAGCAGTTTCTTCATCTGATGATGAAGATAGACCAATGGCACAAAAACTAAAGCCAGTGAGAAATCCTGGTCCAACAATTAGATCACACAATGAGGCTGAGAAAATGGAAAAACTAGATTGGTTGCCTGAAGCTGATGAAAAATGTTTTCCTGGTGATTATGGCATTAGTGATGAAGAAGATGAGCCTGAAGGATCCTATAAATTACCAAGTGGTAGGAAGAGAAGGAATATGAAGTTGAAGGAAAGGGTATGGTTCAATCCCAAACTACCAAACCCAGAAGATCAGTTTTGTAAGGGATTGTGCTTCACCAGTGTTTATGAGTGCAGAGATGCACTTAGGGATTTTCACATTAGGACATTGAGGAACTTTCAATACCATAGAAATGCCCCAGATAGGATTATTGTTTGGTGCTCAGAGAGAGCACAAGGATGCGATTTTTATATCAATGCCTCTAAAATAGCTCATGAGAAAACTTTCTGCATTAAGAAGTGTGATATTGTGCACACTTGTGGAGCATGTGCAGAGTCCACAAAGGTTACTACAAAGTGGTTGTCCAGATCAGTACAGGAAGCATTGATAGAAGACATTAGATCTCCTATGGATGCATTAATTAAAAAGACAAAGACCATGTTTTCAGTGGATGTGTCAAGGAGTGTGGCATATAGGGCAAGGAGGAAGGCTGTTGATGTGGTGCAAGGTGATCACAAGCAACAGTATTTGAGGTTAAGAGATTATATTCAAGCTGTTCTTGATACAAACCCTAGGAGCAGGTGTATAGTGACAACATTTGAAGATCCAGAAAACCTAACACCTACTCCTAGATTCAAGTATCTTTTCTACTGTTTAGCAGCTTCAAAGGAAGGTTTCCTTAATGGTGGTAGACCATTTATAGGTAACTTTTGAAGATTTAACTGTTATTAATTAGTGGTTTCCTAGTAGTTCTATGTTGTAGCTAATTTGTCACTTAATCCAGGTCTTGATGGATGCTTCATCAAGTTAACCACTGGACAACAAATACTTGCAGCCACAGGAAGGGATGGCAACAACAACATCTACCCCATAGCTTTTGGTGCGGTTGACAAGGAAGATGGAGAGAGTTGGACTTGGTTTTTAACTCAGTTGAGATGTTGCATTGGTAGTGGCAACAAGTTTGGAACATACACCATCATATCTGACAGGCAAAAGGTTAGTGTCTTATGCACAAATATGTTAGATAAATGTGGTTTTAGTACCTATTGAAATTATTTAAGTTTGATCATGTGCATTACTAATTTGTTAATGCACAGGGCTTGCTTAAGGCAATAAATGAGGTATTCCCTGATTCACCTCAAAGGTACTGTCTTAGGCACATATATGCAAATTTCCAAGCAGCTGGATTTAGGGGGCAGGAACTAAAGAAATGTGTGGATCAGGCTAGCTACTCTTACACAAAACATGGTCATGAATTAGGGATGGCAGATTTGAAAGCACAGTGTGAGGATGCTTGGAAATGGCTAAAAAAGATTGATGCTTCTGCTTGGGCTAGGTTTGCTATGGATCATACATGCAAAACAGATCTAGTGGTGAACAACCTCAGTGAAGTGTTCAACAAGATGATATTGGATGTTAGGGCTAAGCCTATAAGGACAATGTTTGAAGGGATTAGGACCAAGCAGATGATCAAGAGGCAGCAGACCATAGAGAAGTTATAGATTAGCAGGTGGACAATCACACCCAACTATGCAGAGATTTTAGAAGATAACAA
>NW_021265270.1:0-1561 GCF_002162155.2 Triticum dicoccoides
TATAGTTTTAACTTTGAGTTCTTTCTTCGTAGCTTAAGTTCAATCTTGATTTCACCCAAGATCATATCAAAGGCTGTGTGGATCTGCTATTCTCTTCAAGCTACAAAAGTTTCCGTCACAAGTGTTATGAACATTATGTAAAATCTGGTGATGATGCTAGAAGCAATCCATATCCTCCCCTTATTGATAATAGAGTTGGAGACTGGATTTGGCTCTGTGATCATTTTGAAACAGAAGAATTTAAGGTATGGTAGTCTTTGAATGGATGTCAACAGTTTTGCATCTATCTTATCACTTGACCCTGCCTTATTTGTTTACAAAAAACTACCATATGCAGAAACGGTCCACAATTGGGAAGGCTAACCGCTCAAACCTACCTTATGTTCACAAGAAGGGAACAAAGTCATTTGTAGCGGTTCAACATGAATTAGTAAGTCACTATTACTTATCTTTATCTTGTGTCACAATTGTGGTGAAAACAGAATATCAAAACTTGTAGTTGTCTTATTATATTCAAACCTTATGTTTATTTGATTAGTTTGCTGCGACACTGATAATATTAAGTGTACGTAGATTAGCTCAAGTCTTGGATGTAATCACGTATGCAGTCTGTTTACTTTTGCTAGACCTGACCTGACCATGTTCCTTAATGTTGGTTTCACACGATTCGTTAGTTCATTATCCAGCGACGTCTCTTGGTGGACAATTGGATAGTTATTGGTTTCTGACCCATGGGAGTTGGAGAATAATGTGATTCAGAGTTAGCTATGTACAAATGTATAGTAGAAATTAAAAGTAGGTAGGTGGCAAAGTAGGTAGGTGATTCAGAGTTAGCTACGTACAAATGTATTTCCTGTGTATGTGTGCAGTTTTTCTTCCTGTGATGTTGTTGAGCTTCTGAGCTATGGCAAAGCTGATCAAGTGACTGGCAATTTGGTGTCTCTAGCTTAGTTTATTGGCATGCTTGCACTCTTTCTGATGTTTGTTATGTCTGGTGTTGTTAATGAAATAACATGTGCTCTGGCCACCATTATATAGGAGATGACCTTGGAGGAGCAGCGGAAAGCAATACTCGCGCTAAAGACTGAGAAGAGAAAACTAGTTGGATCTAAAGAAAATTCAGTGTACAAATGCTAAATGTAATGTTTGGATCATATTGGGGTTTACTGATTGGATCATATGTTCAGATCAGTACTAAACGTGGTACTGTACTTTGCAAATGCTAGAGTGGTATTTCCTACTTGCAAAACAAAATTCAGTTTAGCATGTAATGTTTGGATCATAAGTTTACAAATGTTGATTCTGAACTTCTGAATGTTGATTCTGAACTGCCAAATGTCTAAAATTCTGAGATTTCTTGCATACTGCAAATGTCAGCGTGTGACAATATATTGTACCTATGATATAGTTGCTTTCTCATGCCTGTAGTTACCAAGGTTTACAATTTTTTGGTTACAAAAGATGTCTAGTCTCCAACATGTAGTTGGTCTCTACATTCTTTTAGTCACCAAGCCTTGGCTGGTCACTTGATATCTCTAGCCACTAACCATGTACATGGTTG
>NW_021265271.1:0-1097 GCF_002162155.2 Triticum dicoccoides
CCTCCGTCTTCTTGACGCCAAAGTGTCCCATTAATCCTCCTCCATGCGCCTCCTGCAACAACAAAAGACGAACGGAGCTAGCTGGAATGCATAGCTTGTTAGCACGAAACACAAATCCATCGTTAAGAACGAACTTGTTCCAAGTTCTCCCTTCCTTACAATTCTGCAATACATCTTTAAATTCAGCATCATGAACATATTGATCTTTGATGGTCTCCAAACCAAATATTTTAAAGTCAAGTTGTGAAAGCATAGTATAACGACGAGACAAGGCATCAGCAATAACATTTTCTTTACCCTTCTTGTGTTTAATGACATAAGGGAAAGTCTCAATGAATTCAACCCATTTAGCATGTCTACGGTTCAGTTTTGCTTGACTTTTAATGTGTTTCAAAGATTCATGATCAAAATGTATAACAAATTCCTTGGGCCATAAATAATATTGCCATGTTTCTAAGGTCCGAACAAGAGCATATAATTCTTTATCATAAGTAGAGTAGTTCAGACTAGGCCCACTCAATTTTTCAGAAAAGTATGCAACATGTTTTCCATCTTGTAATAACACACCTCCTAATCCAATTCCACTAGCATCACATTCAAGCTCAAAAGTCTTATTGAAATTAGGAAGTTGGAGTAAAGGAGCATGTGTCAACTTATGTTTCAATACCGTGAAGGCTTCTTCCTGTGCGATACCCCAAACAAAAGGCACATCCTTCTTTGTAAGCTCGTTGAGAGGTGCAGCAATGGTGCTGAAATCTCTCACAAAACGCCTATAGAAACCAGCGAGGCCAAGGAAACTCCTCACTTGTGTGACCGTTTTGGGCTGCGGCCAACTCTCAATAGCTTCAATCTTGGCTTTATCAACTTCAATTCCCTGTGGAGTAACAACATAGCCAAGAAAAGATACTCGGTCGGTGCAAAAGGTGCACTTTCCAAGGTTTCCAAACAAACGTGCATCACGTAGAGCAATAAAAACAGCACGTAAATGTTCCAAATGTTCCTCCAAAGATTTGCTATAAATCAATATGTCATCAAAGTAAACTACCACAAATCGTCCAATGAAAGCACGTAAAACTTCGTTCATTAACCTCATGAAA
>NW_021265272.1:0-914 GCF_002162155.2 Triticum dicoccoides
CCATCCATAGCACTCACGCTTATCTTGCGTATTTTAAAGTATCCACTTTCACTTGTCTATGAACTGATATAAGCAACCCAGAAGTCCTTTACCGCGGACACGGCTATTCGAATAGATGATGTTAACCCTGCAGGGGTGTACTTCTTCATACATGTTTCCACCACTTAGCGTCTGCACACGACATGTGCTCGGCAGACTTCAAGCGAAAGCCGACGTGGGTGTAGACCACGACCTACCTAAACACTCAAGTCTCTAGTCCAGGTTTATCGCCTATTCGGGTTCCATCCATGAGGAGATCCGGCCGGAGTTTCGCTCACAGCCCCAAACGATGTGAACAGGGTTCCGTGACACCAAACGGGTGCCCGGTTTACCCGGCCACGTGCCTACCGCATCACAGCCCACCCCTACGGTCAGCGCTGTCCACGACCTCCAGCATACTACAAACACCAGAAACTACTTGCAACTCCTGGACAGAGGACGAGGGTGAATAAGAAGTCGAGCGGGGTCATATTTCAGGGCCCAATGTATGGTAGTAGCTGAATCATGGATCACAAACACAGAACTCAGTTCCTGAGGATGGCTGCAATGAGACAACCCACCATGTACTCCTACATGGCCTCTCACCGCTACCTTTACCAAATCGTGTTCACACACTTAGCTCACACACAGTAGGACATGTTCACACACCTCTGATTCATCCCGGATGAATCAGACCTGACACAACTCTAAGCAGTAGCAGGCATGACAAACAAGCATGAATGAGTAGGCACAACAGGGCTCAAACAACTCCTACTCATGCTAGTGGGTTTCATCTAGTTACTGTGGCAATGACAGGTCATGCAAAGGATAAAGGGGTTCAGCTACCGCAGCAAGTAACAAATATGTCGTTGTTGTCCTAATGCAGTAAAAGAGAG
>NW_021265273.1:0-734 GCF_002162155.2 Triticum dicoccoides
CTCCAAAAGGGTCCAAGAAAATGCTCATGTTGCTCTCTGAAAATATTGGACAGAGATAAAAATCAAACCAATATTTTTAAGAGCTCATAGGTATTTATTTTGGGCATTTGGGATTAATGCATAAATATTTGCATTGGAAATATATTAATTATATATATTAATATATGTCCAAATATTATGCCAATTAATTAGGAGCTCTGGAATAATATATCTAGCCCCTGTAAAAATTGGCATAAGTTAAATAAATGATTTAATATATTATTTAAATCAAAACAAATGTCAGAAATTAGAAAACAGAAAAATAAATAAAGGGAGAAGCTTACCTGGGCTCCTCCCTGTGCAGCCCAGCCAGCTGGCCGGCCCAGCCAGCAGGCGGCCCAGCCCGCCTCCCTCCTCTGTCGTCTTCGTCCTCGACAGAGGGAGGGGAGTGTGGCCGGCGCGCGCGCGCGCCACCGCGCCACGCCACCTGCTCGCCTGCCTGCCTGCCCTCCCCTCCTCGCTCGATGCCCCGGACGACGCCACGCCTCCCCCCTGCTCTCTCTCACTCCCTCAGTTCCTCCCTCCTCTCCCTCGCTCTCT
The DNA here is from genome assembly GCF_002162155.2 of Triticum dicoccoides. NCBI lineage: Eukaryota > Viridiplantae > Streptophyta > Magnoliopsida > Poales > Poaceae > Triticum > Triticum dicoccoides. Next base: position 580 of record NW_021265273.1, read on the forward strand.
CTCTCACACGGCCGAACACCACCCTCGCCGCCGTTCGCCACAGCAGCCGTCTCCGGCCACCCCTCGCTCCCCCAACTAGCTCAGGAGCTCCGCCGCGACCCCCTCTTCCTCCCCACCGCTCCACGGGTCTCCGGAAGCCCTGCATCGCCGCCTAC
>NW_021265274.1:0-2036 GCF_002162155.2 Triticum dicoccoides
TAGCAGGCTAATAGGACTCCGGTAGACACCGCGTGACATTTCCCCGAAGGGACAGACATAGGAACTAAGAAGGACACATGTCGGCTAGCCTAAGTGTTCCGGAGCAGTAGCAAGCTACCAAGAATCAGTGGAAGCACTAGGAGACATTTCCTGGTAAGAGAGGCTACCAAGGATAAACAACTAGATAGTCAGATCCCACACATACCAAGAATTTCAATAACATACACACAATATGCTTGATATGTGCAAATACAAAATGGCATCACAACATGACTCTACAACTCAAGTATTTTACTCAGTAGGCTCCGAGGAGCGAGATATTACAACATGGTTCTCTCGACCCAGCATTCAGAGCATACAAGTCAAAGCACATGCGGAAGCTTAACATGTCTGAGTACAGACATCTATAAATGAAAAAGGCTGAGAAGCCTGACTATCTACCAGATCCTGCCGAGGGCAGAAGATCGTAGCTGAGGTAACAAGCTAACGTCGAACTCCACGCAGAACTACTAGTGAGACTAAAGTCTCTCCGCAAACATAAAATAGGCAAACGTGAGTACAAATGTACCCAACAAGACTTACATCAGAACAAACTACATATGCATCAGTATCGACAAAGGGGATGGTGGGGTCTAACTGCAGCAAGCCAGCTTTTACTTGGTGGCTATCCTGAACTACGACTGCAAGTAACTCTTTGAGGTGGCGCACACGAGTCCACATACTCACCATATCAACACACTACTATGTATCCGCTCCCGTCTCCCTACGAGAAAGCCATCCGTAGCACTGACGCTTATCTTGTGCATTTTAGAGTATCCACTTTCACTTGTCTATGAACTTTATAGGCAACCCAGAGGTCCTTTACCGCGGACGCGGCTATTCTAATAGATGATGTTAACCCTGCAGGGGTGTACTTCTTCACACACGCTCTCACCACTTACCGCCGTTTACACGACGTGTACTCAGCAACCTTCAAGTGGAAGCCCAGCGAGGGTGTCGGCCACGGCCTGCCTAAGCACTCAAGTCTCTAGTCTAGGTTTATCACCTATTTAGGTTCCATTCGCAGGGAGTCCGGCCGAGGTTTCCACATACGGCCCCGAATGATGTGTACAGGGTTCCGCGACACCAAACGGGTGCCCGACATACCCGGCCACGTGCCTACCGCATCACAGCCCACCCCTCGGGTCAGTGCTGCCCACGACCTCCAGCATACTACAAACACCAGAAACTACTTGCAACTCCTGGACAGAGGACAAGGGTGGCTAAGAAGTCGAGAGGGTCAATTAAGGATCCCAATGAGTGGTAGTAACTGTTCATGGATCACAAACATAGAACTCAGTTCCCGAGGACGGCTTCAATGAGACAACCCACCATGTACTCCTACATGGCCTCTCACCGCTACCTTTACCAAATCGTGTTCACACACAGTAGGACATGTTCAACACCATTCCAATTCATCCCCGATGAATCAGACCTGACTAACTCTAAGTAGTAGCAGGCATGACAACAAGCATGAATGAGTAGGTACAACATGGCTCAAACAACTCCTACTCATGCTAGTGGGTTTCATCTATTTACTGTGGCAATGACAGGTCAGGGAGAGGAAAAGGGGTTCAACTACCGCAGCAAGTAACACATGAGTCATTGTTGTCCTAATGCAGTAAAAGAGAGCAGGAGCGAGAGAGTGGGATTGTATCGGAATGAACAAGGGGTTTTGCTTGCCTGGCACTTCTGAAGATAGTATAGTTCTTCATTGGTGTCATCGAACTCAACATTGGAACCACGTCTATCGAGAGGGGACAAACACCGGCAAACAAGGAAGAACACAATCAATGCAATGCACAATATGATGCAAGCTATGCCATAGCAATATGGGTGTGTTTTGGCTAATGCATCCTAAAACAGGTTGGTTTGAGTCCATTTGAATCAAAGATTCAAAAGAAAGCGCATGATATGAAGTCATACTAATGCATTAGCTTGTTTCACTTAAACAGCAAGGTTAAAGTGTTCTGACATGCATGAAACCAAGACAGATT
>NW_021265275.1:0-2036 GCF_002162155.2 Triticum dicoccoides
TAGCAGGCTAATAGGACTCCGGTAGACACCGCGTGACATTTCCCCGAAGGGACAGACATAGGAACTAAGAAGGACACATGTCGGCTAGCCTAAGTGTTCCGGAGCAGTAGCAAGCTACCAAGAATCAGTGGAAGCACTAGGAGACATTTCCTGGTAAGAGAGGCTACCAAGGATAAACAACTAGATAGTCAGATCCCACACATACCAAGAATTTCAATAACATACACACAATATGCTTGATATGTGCAAATACAAAATGGCATCACAACATGACTCTACAACTCAAGTATTTTACTCAGTAGGCTCCGAGGAGCGAGATATTACAACATGGTTCTCTCGACCCAGCATTCAGAGCATACAAGTCAAAGCACATGCGGAAGCTTAACATGTCTGAGTACAGACATCTATAAATGAAAAAGGCTGAGAAGCCTGACTATCTACCAGATCCTGCCGAGGGCAGAAGATCGTAGCTGAGGTAACAAGCTAACGTCGAACTCCACGCAGAACTACTAGTGAGACTAAAGTCTCTCCGCAAACATAAAATAGGCAAACGTGAGTACAAATGTACCCAACAAGACTTACATCAGAACAAACTACATATGCATCAGTATCGACAAAGGGGATGGTGGGGTCTAACTGCAGCAAGCCAGCTTTTACTTGGTGGCTATCCTGAACTACGACTGCAAGTAACTCTTTGAGGTGGCGCACACGAGTCCACATACTCACCATATCAACACACTACTATGTATCCGCTCCCGTCTCCCTACGAGAAAGCCATCCGTAGCACTGACGCTTATCTTGTGCATTTTAGAGTATCCACTTTCACTTGTCTATGAACTTTATAGGCAACCCAGAGGTCCTTTACCGCGGACGCGGCTATTCTAATAGATGATGTTAACCCTGCAGGGGTGTACTTCTTCACACACGCTCTCACCACTTACCGCCGTTTACACAACGTGTACTCAGCAACCTTCAAGTGGAAGCCCAGCGAGGGTGTCGGCCACGGCCTGCCTAAGCACTCAAGTCTCTAGTCTAGGTTTATCACCTATTTAGGTTCCATTCGCAGGGAGTCCGGCCGAGGTTTCCACATACGCCCCCGAATGATGTGTACAGGGTTCCGCGACACCAAACGGGTGCCCGACATACCCGGCCACGTGCCTACCGCATCACAGCCCACCCCTCGGGTCAGTGCTGCCCACGACCTCCAGCATACTACAAACACCAGAAACTACTTGCAACTCCTGGACAGAGGACAAGGGTGGCTAAGAAGTCGAGAGGGTCAATTAAGGATCCCAATGAGTGGTAGTAACTGTTCATGGATCACAAACATAGAACTCAGTTCCCGAGGACGGCTTCAATGAGACAACCCACCATGTACTCCTACATGGCCTCTCACCGCTACCTTTACCAAATCGTGTTCACACACAGTAGGACATGTTCAACACCATTCCAATTCATCCCCGATGAATCAGACCTGACTAACTCTAAGTAGTAGCAGGCATGACAACAAGCATGAATGAGTAGGTACAACATGGCTCAAACAACTCCTACTCATGCTAGTGGGTTTCATCTATTTACTGTGGCAATGACAGGTCAGGGAGAGGAAAAGGGGTTCAACTACCGCAGCAAGTAACACATGAGTCATTGTTGTCCTAATGCAGTAAAAGAGAGCAGGAGCGAGAGAGTGGGATTGTATCGGAATGAACAAGGGGTTTTGCTTGCCTGGCACTTCTGAAGATAGTATAGTTCTTCATTGGTGTCATCGAACTCAACATTGGAACCACGTCTATCGAGAGGGGACAAACACCGGCAAACAAGGAAGAACACAATCAATGCAATGCACAATATGATGCAAGCTATGCCATAGCAATATGGGTGTGTTTTGGCTAATGCATCCTAAAACAGGTTGGTTTGAGTCCATTTGAATCAAAGATTCAAAAGAAAGCGCATGATATGAAGTCATACTAATGCATTAGCTTGTTTCACTTAAACAGCAAGGTTAAAGTGTTCTGACATGCATGAAACCAAGACAGATT
>NW_021265276.1:0-1064 GCF_002162155.2 Triticum dicoccoides
TGTAACTAGATTATTGACTCTAGTGCAAGTGGGAGACTGTTGGAAATATGCCCTAGAGGCAATAATAAAAGCATTATTATTATATTTCCTTGTTCATGATAATTGTCTTTATTCATGCTATAATTGTGTTATCCGGAAATCGTAATACATGTGTGAATAACAGACACCAACATGTCCCTAGTGAGCCTCTAGTTGACTAGCTCGTTGATCAACAGATAGTCATGGTTTCCTGACTATGGACACTGGATGTCATTGATAACGAGATCACATCATTGGGAGAATGATGTGATGGACAAGACCCAATCCTAAACATAGCACAAGATCGTATAGTTCGTTTGCTAGAGTTTTCCAATGTCAAAGTATCTTTTCCTTAGACCATGAGATCGTGTAACTCCCAGATACCGTAGGAGTGCTTTGGGTATGCCAAACGTCACAATGTAACTGGGTGACTATAAAGGTAGACTACGGGTATCTCCGAAAGTGTCTGTTGGGTGACATGGATCAAGACTGGGATTTGTCACTCCGTATGACGGAGAGGTATCACTGGGCCCACTCGGTAATGCATCATCATAATGAGCTCAAAGTGACCAAGTGTCTGGTCACGGGATCATGCATTACGGTATGAGTAAAGTGACTTGCCGGTAACGAGATTGAACGAGGTATTGGGATACCGACGATCGAATCTCGGGCAAGTAACATATCGATAGACAAAGGGAATAGCGTACGGGATTGATTAAATCCTCGACATCGTGGTTCATCCGATGAGATCATCGTGGAGCATGTGGGAGCCAACATGGGTATCCAGATCCCGCTGTTGGTTATTGACCGGAGAGTCGTCTCGGTCATGTCTGCTTGTCTCCCGAACCCGTAGGGTCTACACACTTAAGGTTCGGTGACGCTAGGGTTATGAAGATATGTATATGCAGAAACCCGAATGTTGTTCGGAGTCCTGGATGAGATCCCGGACGTCACGAGGAGTTCCGGAATGGTCCGGAGGTAAAGAATTATATATAGGAAGTGCTATTTCGGGCATCGGGACAAGTTTCGGGGTTATCGGTATTGTA
>NW_021265277.1:0-66769 GCF_002162155.2 Triticum dicoccoides
TGGCCCTTGGTGGAGGGGTCCGAAATCATCACTTGTAATGATTCTAATGTTGATTTCGGACCCCTCCACCAAGGGCCACGAAATTCCCCCCTCTTCCTCCATATATACAGCCCTTAGGGCATCGTTTAGACTTTGGGTTTTGTTTAGATTAAAAGTTCGCCATAGCTGCAACTTCGCGTACTTCGTTTGTGTTCAACGACCAGACAAAGGCGTCACAGAACCCCACCTTGATCAATAAAGCTTTCATCTTATATTCGCAATATCCAGATTGCAATCTCAGTTTCTTGCTTGTTCTTCGTTTGCTCGCAGGAAACAGACCCTCGTGGTCAGGTTGATCGTGCTCCGGCGTGGTCAATAACCTCTCGGAGTAGGTTTAGCGATTGCTAAGGCGCGACGTCCTCGCACGTTCGTAGTCGGATCGTCAAAGTCGACTTCCAACAAAGCAATATCCATCATCTCATCGAAAGACGGGACACCTTTGCCTCTATCAAGTGGTATCAGATTTCCAGGTTGCTCGGTGAGATTTTACAGTTTTTCGTAGTTTAGATCGAGTCTGTTCTTCATACCTACAGTCCACGAAAAAGCCACACAAAAAAAAATTAGGGTTAGTTCATCATATCCGAACCAATCTGAGCCTTTGCATAATCTTTTTAGGGTTTGCTTTGTTGAATTTGCGGTTGCATCGTCGGTCTAGTTGCTGGTCTTAGCGTCTAGTCTTTTAGAGTTTCGAGTTCTGGTCATAAGTTGTCACGCCGCCGCCGCACCATCATCATCGCCCCTGCCATCTACCACCACCGCTCCGAATCCGTATCCATATACCACCACCAATCCGTGCCCATATACCACCACCGATCCATATCCATATACTACCACCGCTACCACCACCGCTGCCATATACCACCACCAATCCGAGTTCCTTGCTTATTAGGTTTGTTTTCGGGATCCATCCAGATTCCGATTCGTGTTTCCTTGCCGGAGTAGGTTTCAGAAAAAAAAAGAGTCGGGTAGCCACGCTCCGTTTAGGCCCAAAATTTTTCGAAAACGCATTTTTCGAAAAAAATTCTGGCTATCCTATTTTTAGGTGATTCTGAGTGTTTTGAGACAGGTGCCATTATAGGAAGTTTTTTTTGACCCGTTTCCAGTTTTTGGGTCCGGGCAGTCGAAAAAAAAAATTGGTCGAAAAATTTCGTGCCCATCCTGTCAGTTTGAGCTAGGAAGAGTTTTGAGACACTCGCCATTATAGTGATTTTTCGCAAAAAAAAAGCAGCGCAAAAAGAAAGAGCGCAAAAAAAAAGAGCAAAAAAAAAATTCAGAGTGTGCTTTTCCCTTGTTTACGTGCCGCGCCGTGATTTTGTTGGTGTTCTAGGCTCGCGTCTCTAGCACAGTCTAGCCTAGGACCAGCACAGTACCGTCGTTGAGCGTTTATTCAACTTTGCATCTCTGAATTGATTATTGCTGACCCTTTTTGCTACCATAGTATAAGCCTTCCCAGCTCGACATACATCTACGTCGTGCGTTTGACTCTCCCTGGTAATCGCTCTATCCAAGCTTTGAGAGTTTTGACTACAACGGTTGCCGATCACCGCCTGTTGCTGGGTAAGAACTGGTAAGCATTTGAGTTTTGCTTGACGGATTTGTGACACCCACCACCACCACTTGTTCGTAGTCTGTAGGATCATATTCTTGTGTGTTTCTATTGCTGCTAACCATGCCAGGATCACAAGCCGACGAGATTGACTGGGAGAATTTATCGAACAAGGAGCTTCATGATAAGTTTCAGCAAATGATGACTGAACAGGTGCAAGATGTGCTGAACAATTTTGAAGAGGCCATGGAGAAGATCACTGGCTTTGAGAAGACGTTCGAAACAAAGCTCGATAACAAGTTTAATGAATTGCTCGCGCGTCTTCCACCACCACCACCCGCTGCAGCTAACGCACCTCTCCAACAGCAACAACAACGACTACCTCCACGTCGCGAAGCAGACCTCCGCCGAGCAAGCCGTGTTCCTCTTGCGTTTGGCCAAACTGTTGGTGCTGCTGTTGATACTTCTGTGGCTCCTGCTGCTGATGCGGAGGAGGATGATTATGTGGGAGATTATGAGGATGAGGTTGATCAAAATCAACACTACGTGCAGCCACCTGTACCACCACCAGCAGGTCGACCTCAGGTATATATTCGTAATGGTAGGCCTGCACCACCACCTCAGGTACGAGATGAAGTCCATATTCCTAAACTGAAATTGAATATTCCACCATTTGAGGGTAGATATGTTCCTGATATATATCTTACTTGGGAGTTAGAAACTGAACAACGATTTACATGTTTACAATATCCTGAGGAGAGACGAGTTGCTGCTGTTGTTTGTGCTTTCACTAGTTTTGCATGTGTATGGTGGTCTGAACATTGTAGATTATATCCTATTCCAACTACTTGGGCTGCTTTGAAAACTGCTATGCGTACGCGTTGGGTTCCACCATATTATCAACGTGAATTGCTTCAAAAATTGCAGCGTTTAAGACAAGGAAAAAATTCTGTAGAAGAATATTATCAGGAATTACAAACTGGCATGATTAGATGTGGTATTGTTGAGGAGAATGAAGCTATGCTTGCACGTTTTCTGGGTGGATTAAATAGAGAGATTCAGACCATTCTAGACTATAAGGAGTATATAATATCACTCGTTTATTCCATCTTGCTTGTAAAGCTGAACGTGAAGTGCAGGATCGACAAGCATTGGGGCGAACTAATTTTTCTGCAGGCCGACCTTCATCATGGACACCACGTGCATCTTCTACTTCAACTGCACCAGCACCTCCATCAGGTGCCACCTCCAGCCGTGATACAAGAAAACAGGCACAACCACCATTATCTGCCAAGAGCGCACCTGTGGGGCCTACACAGCGTTCTTCTTCTTCCATAGCATCAACAGGGCACACAAGTGATATTATTTGTCGTTGTTGTAAGGGAGGAGGTCATTATGCGAGAGAATGCAAATCTCCGCGTGTGATGATTGCTACCGCGGATGGTGGATATGAGTCCGCTAGTGACTATGATGAGGAGACTTTGGCTCTTATTACACGTGAAGAACATGGTGGAGATGATTCTGATAATGAGACGCAATACATGGCTCCTGAAGACGCTGACAGGTATGAATGTTTAGTTGCTCAAGGTGTTTTGAGTGTGCAGATCACACAAGCTGAGCAAAATCAGAGGCACAATTTGTTCCATACCAAGGGAGTTGTGAAGGAACGTTCTGTGCGCGTCATCATAGACGGAGGGAGCTGCAACAACTTGGCTAGCATGGAGATGGTCGAGAAGCTTTCTCTCACCACAACACCACATCCACATCCTTACTACATCCAATGGTTCAACAACAGCGGCAAGGTTAAGGTAACACGTACTGTTCGTGTGCATTTTAGTATATCTACATATGCTGATTATGTTGATTGTGATGTGGTACCTATGCAAGCATGTTCCTTATTACTTGGTAGACCATGGCAATTTGATCAAAATTCTGTACACCATGGTAGAAACAATCACTATACTCTTGTTCATAAGGATAAAAATATTACTTTGCTTCCTATGACTCATGATTCCATTTTGAAAGATGACATTAATAGAGCTAATAAAGCAAAACAGGAGACGAATAAGAGTGAAAATCAGATTGTGGCAAAAGAATTTGAGCAACAAATGAAGCCTAATAATAAACCATCTAGTGTTGCTTCTGAAATTAAATTGAAAAGTGCATGTTTATTTGCCACCAAATCTGATATTGATGAGCTAGATTTCAGCAAATCTGTTTGCTATGCTTTTGTGTGCAAAGAGGCATTATTTTCATTCGAGGACGTGCCTTCCTCTTTGCCTCCTGCTGTCACTAACATTTTGCAGGAGTTCGCTGACGTCTTTCCACAAGACGTGCCACCGGGATTACCGCCTATTCGAGGGATTGAGCATCAGATTGACTTAATTCCCGGTGCTTCACTGCCAAACCGTGCACCATATCGTACCAATCCAGAGGAGACGAAGGAGATTATGCGTCAAGTACAAAAGCTTCTCGACAAAGGTTATATACTCGAATCCCTTAGTCCTTGTGTTGTTCCTATTATTCTAGTGCCGAAAAAGGATGGTACATCACGTATGTGTGTTGATTGTAGAGGCATTAATAATATTACTATTTGTTATCGTCATCCTATTCCTAGGCTAGATGATATGCTTGATGAATTGAGTGGCTCTACAATATTCTCCAAAGTTGATTTACGTAGTGGATACCATCAAATTCGTATGAAATTGGGAGATGAATGGAAAACAGCATTCAAAACTAAGTTTGGATTATATGAGTGGTTAGTTATGCCTTTTGGGTTAACTAATGCACCTAGTACTTTCATGAGATTAATGAACGAAGTTTTACGTGCTTTCATTGGACGATTTGTGGTAGTTTACTTTGATGACATATTGATTTATAGCAGATCTTTGGAAGAACATTTGGAACATTTACGTGCTGTTTTTATTGCTCTACGTGATGCACGTTTGTTTGGTAACCTTGGGAAGTGCACCTTTTGCACCGACCTAGTATCTTTTCTTGGCTATGTTGTTACTCCACAGGGAATTGAAGTTGATAAAGCCAAGATTGAAGCTATTGAGAGTTGGCCGCAACCCAAAACGATCACACAAGTGAGGAGTTTTCTTGGCCTCGCTGGATTCTATAGGCGTTTTGTGAGAGATTTCAGCACCATTGCTGCACCTCTCAATGAGCTTACAAAGAAAGATGTGCCTTTTCTTTGGGGTACCGCATAGGAAGAAGCCTTCACGGTATTGAAAGATAAGTTGACACATGCTCCTTTACTCCAACTTCCTAATTTTAATAAGACTTTTGAGCTTGAATGTGATGCTAGTGGAATTGGATTAGGAGGTGTGTTATTACAAGATGGCAAACCTGTTGCATACTTTTCTAAAAAATTGAGTGGGCCTAGTCTGAATTATTCTACTTATGATAAAGAATTATATGCTCTTGTTCGGAATTTAGAAACATGGCAACATTATTTATGGCCCAAAGAATTTGTTATACATTCTGATCATGAATCTTTGAAACATATTAAAAGTCAAGCTAAACTGAATCGTAGACATGCTAAATGGGTTGAATTCATTGAGACTTTCCCTTATGTCATTAAACACAAGAAGGGAAAAGAAAATGTTATTGCTGATGCATTGTCTCGTCGCTATACTATGCTTTCACAACTTGACTTCAAAATATTTGGTTTGGAGACCATCAAAGATCAATATGTGCATGATGCTGATTTTAAAGATGTAATACAGAATTGTAAAGAAGGAAGAATGTGGAACAAGTTTGTTGTTAACGATGGATTTGTGTTTCGTGCTAACAAGCTATGCATTCCATCTAGCTCCGTTCGTCTTTTGTTGTTGCAGGAGGCGCATGGAGGAGGATTAATGGGACACTTTGGCGTGAAGAAGACGGAGGACGTACTTGCTACACATTTCTTTTGGCCAAAGATGAGACGGGATGTTGAGCGTTTTATTGCTCGCTGCACTACATGTCAAAAAGCTAAGTCACGACTCAATCCTCATGGTTTATATATGCCTTTGCCTGTACCTAGTGTTCCATGGGAGGATATATCTATGGACTTTGTTTTAGGTTTACCTCGAACAAAGAAGGGGAGGGATAGCATATTTGTTGTCGTGGATAGATTCTCGAAAATGCCACACTTTATACCATGTCATAAAAGTGATGATGCTGTTAATGTTGCTGATTTGTTCTTTCGTGAAATTATTCGCTTGCATGGTGTGCCAAATACTATTGTTTCAGATCGTGATACTAAATTTCTTAGCCACTTTTGGAGATGTTTATGGGCTAAGTTGGGGACTAAGCTGCTTTTTAGTACTACTTGTCACCCCCAAACTGATGGACAAACTGAAGTCGTCAATAGAACGTTGTCTACTATGCTTAGGGCTGTTTTGAAGAATAATAAGAAAATGTGGGAGGAATGCTTGCCTCATATTGAATTTGCTTATAATCGTTCATTGCATTCTACTACTAAGATGTGCCCTTTTGAAGTTGTGTATGGTTTCCTACCTCGTGCACCTATTGATTTGTTGCCTCTTCCATCTTCGGAGAAGGTTAATTTTGATGCTAAACAACGTGCTGAATTGATTTTAAAAATGCATGAGTTAACTAAGGAAAACATTGAGCGCATGAATGCTAAATATAAACTTGCTGGAGATAAGGATAGAAAACATGTTGTGTTTGCACCTGGAGATCTTGTTTGGTTACATTTGCGTAAGGATAGATTTCCTGATTTGCGCAAATCAAAGTTAATGCCACGTGCTGATGGTCCCTTTAAGGTGTTAGAGAAAATAAATGATAATGCATATAAACTTGAGCTGCCTGCAGATTTTGGGGTTAGTCCCACTTTTAACATTGCAGATTTGAAGCCTTATTTGGGTGAGGAAGATGAACTTCCGTCGAGGACGACTTCATTTCAAGAAGGGGAGGATGATGAGGACATCAATACACTTGGTACACCCACAGCCCCTGCTGCTATACATACTGGACCAATTACTAGAGCTCGTGCACGCCAACTAAATTACCAGGTACTTTCGTTTCTTGGTAATGATTCTAATGTTCATGAGAATATGATGCTGCCTAAATTGGATACATTTGTTTTGCTTACAAATGAAGGGCCTAGCTTGGAGAAGGATGAACATTGGAGCAAGAACAAGCATGGAGATGATGGCAGGCGCAAGGGGAACAAGAACGGAGTTACAAGTGATGATTTCAGGACTTTGAAGCCACCATAATGGGTGCATGAAGCCTTGGACGAAATATACAAGATGCCACTTCATAAATTTCGTCCCGAGGCTATTTTAGGTGTTGCGTCACCTTATTATTGGGCCAGGCCCATGTAATTTCGAAATACATAAGTATAGGCTATTTTTAGAGTCCGTATGTGTGGGGAAACAAGAGATAGGGTTGATTTCGGACCCCTCCACCAAGGGCCACGAAATTCCCCCCTCTTCCTCCATATATACAGCCCTTAGGGCATCGTTTAGACTTTGGGTTTTGTTTAGATTAAAAGTTCGCCATAGCTGCAACTTCGCGTACTTCGTTTGTGTTCAACGACCAGACAAAGGCGTCACAGAACCCCACCTTGATCAATAAAGCTTTCATCTTATATTCGCAATATCCAGATTGCAATCTCAGTTTCTTGCTTGTTCTTCGTTTGCTCGCAGGAAACATACCCTCGTGGCCAGGTTGATCGTGCTCCGGCGTGGTCAATAACCTCTCGGAGTTGGTTTAGCGATTGCTAAGGCGCGACGTCCTCGCACGTTCGTAGTCGGATCGTCAAAGTCGACTTCCAACAAAGCAATATCCATCATCTCATCGAAAGACGGGACACCTTTGCCTCTATCATTCTGCTATGTGTCTATGCCTTTTGGGCTTAAGAGTGCCCAGGCGACTTATCAGTGATGTGTGCAGAACTATCTTCACAATCCGATTGGGCGCAATGTTCATGCTTATGTGGACGACATTGTGGTTAAATCCAGAGAGAAGGAGACCTTGATAGATGATCTGAAGGAGACCTTTGAATATCTCCGGGTCTACAAGATGATGCTTAACCCGGCCAAGTGCGTTTTTGGTGTCCCAGCAGGCAAGCTTTTGGGTTTTTTGGTTTCCAACAGAGGCATTGAGGCTAACCTGGAGAAGGTCAAGGCAATCACCTCTCTGGCTAAGCCGGTGTGCATCAATGATGTTCAGCGTTTGGCGGGTCATATTGCTGCTTTCAGCCGGTTCATAAGCCGGTTAGGTGAGAAGGTCATACCACTGTATCAAATGATGAAGAAGACAGATGACTTCGCCTGGAGTGATGCTGCTAACGTTGCCTTTGAAGATTTGAAGAGACAGCTAGCTGAGCCACCGGTCCTTGCTGCTCCCATTGATAAGGAGCCATTATTGTTATATGTGGCTGCTAACACATGGGCTGTCAGTGTGGCCATTGTGGTGGATGATAATCCCCAAGTGCAGGGAATCATCGTAGCAATTCCCAAAGGTGGAAGTGATAAGTATGGAGTGTCGAACCCACAAGGAGCTAAAGGTAAGATCAATATTCTCTCAAGCCCTATCAGCCACTGATACGACTCTACGTGCACCTAACGTTTGCTTCCAACTAGAAACAAGAAATAAAACTGTGTTGTGGGTATAAAGAGGATAACTTTGTATGAGATCGGAGAGCTAAAATATAAAAGTAGGTGATGTTATCATAAAGTTAGAATATATTACTAAATAGTATAAATAGCGAGTGTGGAATAATGGTGGATCGGTGTGCGGAATTGTCCTAAGCGATTGTTAACAAGATTGATAGTCGTCATTGCAATTTCATATGAGGGAGAGGCATAAGCTAACATACTTTTCCATACTTGGATCATATGCACTTATGACTGGAACTCTAGCAAGCATCCGCAAATATTAAAGATCATTAAGGTAAAAACCCAACCATAGCATTAAAGCATCAAGTCCCCTTTTATCCCATACCCAACAACCCCCTTACTCGGGTTTGTGTTTCAGCCACTCACGCAACCCATTATAAGTGAATCATGCACGTATTGCAACACCCTATAGCGGGAATCCCTCACGCTTGCGCGACACGGAGGGCACCATAGGACAGCACCAAAATAAAACATACAACTCGTATCAATCTAGATCACCAATCAACTCAAGGACAAAAGATATCTACTCAAAACATCATAGGATGGCAACACATCATTGGATCATAATATGTAGCATAAAGCACCATGTTCAAGTAGGGATCACAGCGGGGTGTGGGAGAGTGGACCGCGTAAAAGAGATGAGGATGGTGATGATGATGGTGATGTTGATGAAGACGATCACCGTGGCGATGATTCCCCTCCCGATGGCACTCCGGTGCCACCAAGAGAGAGGAGGAGAGGTTCTCCCCCTTGTGCTTCCTCCTCCATGGCTTTCCCCCTCTGGTCCTTGGCCTTCATGGCGATGATGGCCCCTCCGAGATCCTCCTCCATGGCCTCCGATGATGATGGCCCCCTCCGGCAGGGTGCCAGAGTGGGCCTAGATTGATTTCTCGTGGCTACAGAGGCTTGCGGCGGCGGAACTTCTGATCTAGGTTAATTCCCGAAGGTTTCTGTATTTATAGGAATTTTGGCGTTGGTTTCACATCAGGGGGGTCTCCGGGCTGTCCACGAGATAGGGGGGCACGCCCTAGGGGGGGGGCGCCCCCCACTCTCGTGGGCAGCCCGGGACTCTTCTGGCCCAACTCCGATGCTCCATGGTCTTCTTTTGGTCCATAAAAAATCCTCAAAAATTGGCACGCCATTTGGACTCCGTTTGGTATCCCTTTTCTGTAAAACACAAAACAAGGAGAAAACAAAAACTGGCACTGGGCTCTAGGTCAATAGGTTAGTCCCAAAAATCATATAAAATGATATATAAATGCATATAAAACATCATAGATGGATAATATAATAGCATGAATACTTCATGAATTATAGATACGTTGGAGACGTATCAGCATCCCCAAGCTTAATTCCTGCTCGTCCTCGAGTAGGTAAATGATAAAAGAAATAATTTATGAAGTGTGAATGCTAGCAAGTGCACAAGTTTGATCAATGATAATTTCAATAACCTTTTCTAGCATCAATATGTGTCATAATAGTAGCTTATCTCATAAAACTTTTCATGATCAAGTAACAATCTATTCACAATGTCAAGTATGGTTCAGAAACTTCATTGAGAACTAACAAACTATAATCTCAGTCATTGAAGCAATTGCAATTTATCATAACATCAGAAAGAGTCAAGAATAGAGCTTTTCAGCAAGTCCACACACTCAACTATCATATAGTCTTCTACAATTGCTAACACTCACGCAATACTTGTGCTTATGGAGTTTCAGCCGGACACTGAGAAAGATAGGGGCTTATTGTGTTGCCTCCCAACATATTCACCTTTAGGTGATGTCAACAATGATAGCCCATGCTAACTTACATCCAATTGGATATATATATATCATGATCTTTCAAACACGAGGAGTTTGCCAAAGGATAAGATGAAAAAGGGAAAGGTGAGGATCACCTTGACTCAAGCATAAAGTGAAAAACATAAAGTAAAAGATAGGCCCTTTGCAGAGGGAAGCAGAGGTTGTCATGCGCGTTTAGGGTTGATGCACAAAATCTTAATGCAAAAGAACGTCACTTTATATTGCGCCTTGTATGTGGACCTTTATTATGCAGTCCGTCGCTTTTATTGCTTCCACAACAAGATCGTACAAAGCTTATTTTCTCTGCACTAATAAGTCATACATATTTAAAGAGCAATTTTTATTGCTTGCACCGATGACAACTTACTTGAAGGATCTTACTCAATCCATAGGTAGGTATGGTGGACTCTCATGGTAAAGCTGGGTTTACGGGTATTTGGAAGCACAAGTAGTATCTTTACTTAGTGCAAGGAATTTGGCTAGCATGAGGGACAAAGGCAGGCTCAACATGTTTGGAAGGTCAATGACAATATACTTTAACTGAGATGTCGGAAAACATAAAACATTACGTTGTCTTCCTTGTCCAACGTCAACTCTTTTAGCATGTCATACTTAATGAGTGTTTCACAATCATAAAAGATGTCCAAGATAATATATTTGTATGTGAACCTCTCTTTCCTTATTACTTCCGATTAATTGCAACGATGACCAAAACTACGTTTGCCAACTCTCAACAACTTTTATGCCTCATACTTTCTATGTGTGAAGTCATCACTAACCATGTTATAAGCATATGAAACATATAAAAATTCAGATTTATGACATTCAAATCATTCCCCCATTTACTCAAAGGATATACATGAAGCACATGAGTAAATGACAAACTACTTCAAAAGATATGAGTGAAGGACACTGAATAGTCAAATAATTAACTAGCCATGGGAGGGTTCCCTTTTTTATTAAATAATTCAGATCCAATGATTTTATTCAAACAACAAGTAAAAAATGAAAATATGCTCCAAGCAAAACACATATCATGTGACGAATAAAAATATAGCTCCGAGTAAGGTGTACCGATAGTTTTGAAGACGAAAGAGGGGATGCCTTCCGGGGCATCCCCAAGCTTAGGCGCTTGAGTCTTCCTTGAATATTACCTTGGGGTGCCTTAGGCATCCCCAAGCTTAGGGTCTTTCCACTCCTTATTCTCCTCATATCGATATCTCACCCAAAACTTGAAAACTTCAATCACACAAAACTTAATGGAACTTCGTGAGATAGGTTAGTATGATAAAGAATAAACCATGCACTTTGGTACTGTAAAAGACAAGGTTCATAATTGTTTTCACATAATGCCTACTGTACCATACCATTTCTACACTTTATATTGAGAAATATAAGCCATAGAAACTAGAAAACAAGCAAACTATGCAATGAAAACAGAATCTGTCAGAAACAGAACAGTCTGTAATGATATGAACAATAACCATACTTCTGCTACTCCAAAAATTATTAAATAAATTGGTGGACGTGAGGAATTTGTCTATTAATATTCTGCAAAAAGAATCAACTCAAAATCACTCTTCTGTAAAAAATGAGAGCTAATGTTGTGAGTGCAAAGTTTCTATTTTTTTACAGCAAGATCACATTAACTTTCACCCAAGTCTTCCCATGGCACTGTATTGAAACAAAAGCTATAAAACATGATTACTACAGTAGATTAATCATGTAGACACACAAAAACAGTAAGGATAAATATTGGGTTGTCTCCCAACAAGCGCTTTTCTTTAATGCCTTTTAGCTAGGCATGATGATTTCAATGATGCTCACATAAAAGAGAAGAGTTGAAACACAAAGAGAGCATCATGAAGAATATGACTAGCACATTTAAATCTAAATCACTTCCTATGCCTAGGGATATTGTGAGCACATGATTTATTGGAACAAAAGTCAACTAGCATAGGAAGGCAAAATAAGTATAACTTCAAAACTTTAAGCACATAGAGAGGAAACTTGAAATTATTGCAACTCCTACAAGCACATATTCCTCCCTCATAATAATTTTCAGTAGCATCATGGATAGCAACTTTGTTCTCATACTCAATTGGAACCTCTTCCGAAATAGTGGAATACTAACTAAAGTTGACACTCTTCCAAATCCACTTTCATAAATATCATATAGAGATTCAACACCCTCCAAGATAGTGGGATCACTAATTCCTAAAGTTGACACTCTTCCAAACCCACTTTAAACTATAGTATTATTCGTACTCCAAAAGATATAAGTGAAGTTCCTGGAGCATCTTACAATTAATATAGACTAGCCAACATACAAGCTCAAAATATATAAGTGAAGCGTACGAAGCATTCTATAAAACCATACTCAAACGATTTAAGTGAAGCACAAAGAGCAATTCTATAAGATCATACTTAAAAGATATAAGTGAAGCACATGAAGTATTCTATAAGTCAATGAAGAGCTATCTCATACTAGCGTGATTCTTAAAGAAAAATAAAAACACAAGGGACACAAATCATGTGAACAAAACAAAAACCGAGGTATACCGATATTTGTTGAAGAAGAAAGATGGGATGCCAACCGGGGCATCCCCAAGCTTAGATGCTTGAGTATCCTTTGAAATATTTACTTGGGGTGCCTTGGGCATCCCCAAGCTTGAACTCTTGTCTCTCTTTATTCTTCTCACATCGGTAAATCCTCGTCCTTCAAACACTTCATTCACAAAAACTTAAACAAAAACTTGTGAGATCCATTAGTGTAATAAAGCAAACTACCACCTTAAGGTACTGTAATTAACTCATTATTTTTTTATATTGGTGTTAAACCTACTGTATTCCAACTTCTCTATGGTTCATACCCTACATACTAGCCATAGATGCATCAAAATAAGCAAACAACACACGAAAAACAGAATCTGTCAAGAACAGGACGGTCTGTAGTAATCTGGAAGTTTAGTAAATTTATCTAACTCCAACAATTATGAAATAAATTTGAAAATTTGAAAAATTTGTACAGGAGTAATGTGCAAAACGTTTTAGACCCATTTGACTTTCCAGTAAAAAATGTAAATTCATGCACTACAGCCAAAGTTTCTGTTTTTGTTCTGCACATAGTAAGCAAGCAATCTTATCATACTAAAACCAAAGCTTGGCACAATATTTTTATAATACAAAGGATATATACATGGGGATATTATTTACAGAGAAACTTCCATGAAAAATTCTACATTGTTTCCGTGAGCATGAACACAAGTGCTCAAGGCCGACCCTCACTTCTTCAATGCATAACTTTCCAATCACTTCTCTTTTTGAAAAACTTTTTTAGGCATGAGAGGAAAGTAATTCTTTTTTGATATTTTCATTCTTTTTAATTTTTTTTGTATGTTTCACCCACAAATAAACAGAAAAAAAAGGAAAAACAAAATCTACTAAGTGAAGAAAGCAAACAAGCACACACGAGAATATCAACCCCACGCTATTGCTCCCCGGCAACGGTGCCAGAGAAGAGCTTGATAATCCCCAAGTGCAGGGAATGATTGTAGCAATTCCCAAAGGTGGAAGTGATAAGTATGGAGTGTCGAACCCACAAGGAGCTAAAGGTAAGATCAATATTCTCTCAAGCCCTGTCTGCCACTGATACAACTCTACGTGCACCTAACGTTTGCTTCCAACTAGAAACAAGAAATAAAACTGTGTTGTGGGTATAAAGAGGATAAATTTGTATGATATCGGAGAGCTAAAATATAAAAGTAGGTGCTGTTATCATAAAGTTAGAATATATTACTAAATAATATAAATAGCGAGTGTGGAATAATGGTGGATCGGTGTGCGGAATTGTCCTAAGCGATTGTTAACAAGATCGATAGTCGTCATTGCAATTTCATATGAGGGAGAGGCATAAGCTAACATACTTTTCCATACATGGATCATATGCACTTATGATTGGAACTCTAGCAAGCATCCGTAAATACTAAAGATCATTAAGGTAAAAACCCAACCATAGCATTAAAGCATCAAGTCCCCTTTTACCCCATACGCAACAACCCTCTTACTTGGGTTTGTGTTTCAGTCACTCACGCAACCCACTATAAGTGAATCATGCACGTATTGCAACACCCTACAGCAGGAATCCCTCACGCTTGCGCGACACGGAGGGCACCATAGGACAGCACCAAAATAAAACATACAACTCGTACCAATCTAGATCACCAATCAACTCAAGGACAAAAGATATCTACTCAAAACATCATAGGATGGCAACACATCATTGGATCATAATATGTAGCATAAAGCACCACGTTCAAGTAGGGATTACAGTGGGGTGTGGGAGAGTGGACCGCGTAAAAGAGATGAGGATGGTGATGTTGATGAAGACGATCACCGTGGCGATGATTCCCCTCCCGATGGCACTCCGGTGCCACCAAGAGAGAGGAGGAGAGGTTCTCCCCCTTGTGCTTCCTCCTCCATGGCTTTCCCCCTCTGGTCCTTGGCCTTCATGGCGATGATGGCCCCTCCGAGATCCTCCTCCATGTCCTCCGATGATGATGGCCCCCTCCGGCAGGGTGCCAGAGAGGGCCTAGATTGATTTCTCGTGGCTACAAAGGCTTGCGGCGGCGGAACTTCCGATCTAGGTTAATTCCCGAAGGTTTCTGTATTTATAGGAATTTTTGGCGTTGGTTTCACGCCAGGGGGGTCTCCAGGCTGTCCACGAGATAGGGGGACGCGCCCTAGGGGGGGGGGCACTCTCGTGGGCAGCCCGAGACTCTTCTGGCCCAACTCCGATGCTCCGTGGTCTTCTTTTGGTCCATAAAAAATCCTCAAAAATTGGCACGTCATTTGGACTCCGTTTGGTATCCCTTTTCTGTAAAACACAAAAACAAGGAGAAAACAGAAACTGGCACTGGGCTCTAGGTCAATAGGTTAGTCCCAAAAATCATATAAAATGATATATAAATGCATATAAAACATCATAGATGGATAATATAATAGCATGAATACTTCATAAATTATAGATACGTTGGAGACGTATCAGTGGAGCGCAAGGAGGCTGGCAAGGAACATCCGGTTCAACGGCCGATTTACTACATTAGTGAGGTGCTTATTGAGTCCAAGCAAAGGTATCCACATTGGCAGAAGCTCGTTTATGGGGTGTTCATGGCAAGCCGGAAGCTTAAGCAATATTTCCAGGGTCATCCCATCACTATGGTCAGTTCTACTCGTTTAGGAGATATCATTCAAAACAAAGAAGCCACATGACGAGTCGCCAAGTGGGCCATTGAACTTGGGCCTCATGGTTTAAAGTACGTGCCACGTACTGCTATCAAGTCTCAAGCACTGGTGGACTTCATCAACGATTGGACAGAACTGCAGATGCCTGAAGTGAAGCCAAACAACACATATTGGACTATTCACTTTGATGGGTCCAGGCAACTGGAGGGCTCGGGGGCTGGAGTTGTTTTAGCTTCCCCTCGAGGTGACAATTTTTGTTATGTGCTACGGTTGATGTTTCCCTATACTAACAATGCAGCTGAGTATGAGGCCTTTCTCCATGATCTTCAGATGGCTAAGGAGATGGATTTAAGCCGGGTGAGGTGTTTTGGCGACTCAGATTTGGTGGCTCAACAAGTATCAGGCAAGTGGGATTCCAAGGATCCTCTCATGACGGCTTATCACCGTGAAGTTGATGCTATTGCTGGGCATTTCAAAGGTTACCAAGTGGAGCACATCGACTGCAGAAAGAACGAGGCGACTGATGCCTTAAGCCGGTTGGGGTCTCAGCGTAAGCCGGTGCCGCCTAATACTTTCTTGGATATTCTGCATAACCCTTCTATTAAGTTGCCTACAGAGGAAGACTTGGCTGTTCCTGACCCGGAAGCACAGTTGGTGGCGGCTCTTCACGTCATCCGAGATTGGACAATGTCATACTTGGCTTACATGACCCGGGGCGAGTTGCCTGAGGATGAGACCTTGCCCAGATTGATAACCTGGCGGTCTAAGTCAATGACAATTGCCAATGGCGAGTTGCATCAACGCAGTGTTTCTGGGGCGTTTCAGCGTTGTGTTTCTCTCGATGAAGGTTAAGAAATTCTTCGTGAGATTCATGAAGGAGATTATGGCCAACATGCCGGGTCAAAGTCCCTTGTAGCCAAGGCTTTTCGTCATGGATTTTATTGGCTGACGGCTCACGCTGATGCAGAGGATCTGGTCAGTAAATGTGACAGCTGTCAGAAGTTCTCAAGACGTGCTCACGTGCCGGCTTAAGAGTTGAGGATGATTCCAATTACTTGGCCGTTTGCAGTCTGGGGGCTTGATATGGTTGGGCCTTTCAAAAGGTCCAAAGATAAAAAGACCCACCTTTTGGTGGCGGTTGACAAATTTACAAAGTGGGTTGAGGCATAGCCAGTTAGTAAGTGTGATGCAGCCACGACGGTGCAATTCATGAAAAAGGTGATTTTTCATTTTGGTTTTCCACACAACATTATAACTGACAATGTCACTAATCTGTCCAAAGGCGCCATGGAAGAGTTTTGTCAATGTGAGCATATTCGGCTTGATGTTTCATCAGTGGCTCATCCTCAGTCCAATGGTCAAGCTGAAAGAGCCAATCAGGAGATCTTGAAAGGCCTCAAGCCCAGGCTTTTGGATCCCTTGCAACGGATGCCGTGTCGTTGGGTTGAGGAGTTATCCTCTGTGATATGGAGCATCAATACTACTCCTAATAGGTCTATGGGTTATACGCCTTTCTTCATGGTTTACGGAGCCGAGGCGGTTCTCCCTAGTGACATCCGTCATGACTCGCCCCGCGTGGCAGCTTATGTTGAGGCTAACAATGAACAAGTGCGTCAGGATGCACTTGATCTGTTAGATGAAAAGCGAGACCTGGCAGCGGCTCGATCGGCGATTTACCAACAAGACACGCGCTGCTATCATAGCCGTCGGGTTAAGTCCAAAACCTTTCAGGAAGGTGATTTGGTGCTCCGACTCATCCAGGATCAAACTGATGCACACAATTTATCCCCACCTTGGGAAGGGCCCTTTGTGGTCAGCAAGAACTTGAACAACGGGTCATACTACCTATCGATGTTCGAGAGCATAAACACTCACATAAGTCGGAGGAGGAGACCCTCCGGCCATGGAATATCGCTCATCTGCGGCCTTACTACACTTGAGCCACCGGCTCTCATGATGTACATATTTTGACGATGTAGATAAGCAATAAAGCAGGACCTCTGTCCTTTTCATCCTCAATGGTCATATGTCTTCATCATTGTCATTTCAAATGACCAATTGAGGGCTGATCGTATTCGGATCTAGCTTGACCCTGATAGAGGCGGGGTGTCCCGATCTTTCGATGAGATGATAACTATCGATTTGGTGGAGACGACTTTGACGATCCGACTACAAACGTGCACGACGTTGGGCCTTAGCAATCGCTAAACCAATCTCCTGAGGTTATTGACCACGCCAGAAGCACGGTCAACCTGACCACGAAGGTCTATTCCTGCAAGCAATCGAAGCACAAGCAAGAATATGATAAAAGCAATCTGAATATTGCGAGTATATATGAAGTTTTGATAAAGATGGGGATCCGTAAGCGGTCTTGGTCTGGTCCTTGGACACAAACGAAGTACACGAAGTTGCAATGGCTAACTTTTAACTAAACAAATCCCAAGGAAAAGCTACTAGATGGATCTACTTATATAGGAGCAAGGGGTGGCGGCCAAGGAGGTGGGAGGACGTCCCAAGGCAGCCTAAAACTAAATCTAGGTCGTACAAGGCCAATGGGCCCAAGTGGAGGTGATGTAACACCTTTGGACTTGTAGTTTGACTCGGATTCTGCTGCAGCATCAGATTGTTTCGTCCACAACTCAATGCTCCAGACGAATTTGAAGGTGATTCCAATTGGGTTGGAAAGTGCACGAAATCTAGTTTCCAACAAAAAAAGAATCACCCAATTCGGAGTCCGTATGAAAAACTTGTGTCCGTTTTGAGTCAGGTGTGTCTGTGCAGTCCGAATCTGAATCCAGAACGTGAGAGACTTGGACTCTATCTTCTCTTGGGCCAAAAGTGACGTGAGAGAACTTTTTGGACAGCAAATAAACATCTCTTTCTTCCTTATCTTCATATGTGGATTGTACAAATGTCCCATACACCTGCAATTAGACAAAACACAAAAGTGTGTGAAGTATTTTTGTTCTGGATAACATAAATAGATTATTGAATAGTTTGCACTAGAAATCACCTGACAAATATGCATATATGCAATATTTTTGGTCATATCCAAGGTAGTCATGTCCTCATCACGATCCGACTACGAACGTGCGAGGACGTCGCGCCTTAGCAATCGCTAAACCAACTCCGAGAGGTTATTGACCACGCCGGAGCACGATCAACCTGACCACGAGGGTCTGTTTCCTGCGAGCAAACGAAGAACAAGCAAGAAACTAAGATTGCAATCTGGATATTGCGAATATAAGATGAAAGCTTTATTGATCAAGGTGGGGTTCTGTGACGCCTTTGTCTGGTCGTTGAACACAAACGAAGTGCGCGAAGTTGCAGCTATGGCGAACTTTTAATCTAAACAAAACCCAAAGTCTAAACGATGCCCTAAGGGCTGTATATATGGAGGAAGAGGGGGGAATTTCGTGGCCCTTGGTGGAGGAGTCCGAAATCAACCCTATCTCTTGTTTCCCCACACATACGGACTCTAAAAATAGCCTATACTTATGTATTTCGAAATTACATGGGCCTGGCCCAATAATAAGGTGACGCAGCACCTAAAATAGCCTCGGGACGAAATTTATGAAGTGGCATCTTGTATATTTCGTCCAAGGCTTCATGCACCCATTATGGTGGCTTCAAAGTCCTGAAATCATCACTTGTAACTCCGTTCTTGTTCCCCTTGCGCATGCCATCATCTCCATGCTTGTTCTTGCTCCAATGTTCATCCTTCTCCAAGCTAGGCCCTTCATTTGTAAGCAAAACAAATGTATCCAATTTAGGCAGCATCATATTCTCATAAACATTAGAATCATTACCAAGAAACGAAAGTACCTGGTAATTTAGTTGGCGTGCACGAGCTCTAGTAATTGGTCCAGTATGTATAGCAGCAGGGGCTGTGGGTGTAACAATTGTATTGATGTCCTCATCAGTGCACCTCTCGTGACGGTTGTGGTATTTGCAAAGGTGGTGGCACGTCTCCCGCGATCGACAAAGCCCATGAATTGACTCTGGATCCTGTCATGATTAGTAGAACAAGAAACAAAACCCAAAAATAATGTTCCTATAACTACTAGGATGTGGTGGTAAAACGCTCACAGTAAAGCAAATATCAATGTCTTACAAGTTCTTACCATGCAGCAGGCGGTGATCGGCAACCAGCGGTGTCAAGTAACTCCGAATATTGAGTAAAGCGATTGCCAGGGGAGCGTACGTATACACGGTGTAGAAATATGTGGAGCTGGGTTGGCTATATATGGTAGCAAAAGATTAGCAATAATCAATTCAAAGATGCAATGTTGAATAAACGCTCAACGACGGTACTGTGCTGGTCCTAGGGTAGACCGGACTAGAGACGCGAGCCTAGAACACTAATGAGGTCACGGCGTAGCACAACTAGCATCAATGAAGGATACTAACTAGCTCTTGACAGCAAGATATAAGTGAAGATCACAACATCAGTGAAGATAATGAGGTGAAACAACAGCCAAGCAGGATATATCAACAACTTTGTCTCCAACTTTCCTCTGAAAAAGTTTGTGCCGATTTTTTTGTTTTTTTTTCTTCTCTCTTTTTTTTCCTCACACTTTTTCTTTCTTTCTCTCCTTTTTTTTTCTCTGACTTTTTTTTCCTTTTTTTCTCTCTTTTTTTTCTCTCTTTTTTTCTCCCTCTTTCCAAAACAAACTAGATAAGATGCAGATTGGATCAAGTGAAGATGTGAACGATCTCAACTATTATTATGACAATGAATGGTGGGTAGCACGTGGTGGAAATTGATGGATGGGTGGTGGACAGTGGAAGAGATAATGATGCAGCGGTGGCGTGACTAATGTGAACAGAACTCGAAACTCTAAACGAACTAGGCACTAAGACCAGCAACTCGACACGACGATGCAATCGATAATTCAACTATGCAATCAATGAAAAGAAAATTGCAAAGGCTCAGACTGGCTTGGACCAAGGATGAATAGATCTAACTCTTTTTTGTGGCTTTTTCTTGGACAATAGGTAAGAAAGTAAATCTAATCTAGGAAAACTGGAAATTCTCACCGAGCAACCTGAAAACTGATACCACTTGATAGAGGCGGGGTGTCCCGATCTTTCGATGAGATGATAACTATCGATTTGGTGGAGACGACTTTGACGATCCGACTACAAACGTGCACGACGTTGGGCCTTAGCAATCGCTAAACCAATCTCCTAAGGTTATTGACCACGCCAGAAGCACGGTCAACCTGACCATGAAGGTCTATTCCTGCAAGCAATCGAAGCAAAAGCAAGAATATGATAAAAGCAATCTGAATATTGCGAGTATATATGAAGTTTTGATAAAGATGGGGATCCGTAAGCGGTCTTGGTCTGGTCCTTGGACACAAACGAAGTACACGAAGTTGCAATGGCTAACTTTTAACTAAACAAATCCCAAGGAAAAGCTACTAGATGGATCTACTTATATAGGAGCAAGGGTTGGCGGCCAAGGAGGTGGGAGGACGTCCCAAGGCAGCCTAAAACTAAATCTAGGTCGTACAAGGCCAATTGATGAGGACATCAATACAATTGTTACACCCACAGCCCCTGCTGCTATACATACTGGACCAATTACTAGAGCTCGTGCACGCCAACTAAATTACCAGGTACTTTCGTTTCTTGGTAATGATTCTAATGTTCATGAGCATATGATGCTGCCTAAATTGGATACATTTGTTTTGCTTACAAATGAAGGGCCTAGCTTGGAGAAGGATGAACATTGGAGCAAGAACAAGCATGGAGATGATGGCATGCGCAAGGGGAACAAGAACGGAGTTACAAGTGATGATTTCAGGACTTTGAAGCCACCATAATGGGTGCATGAAGCCTTGGACGAAATATACAAGATGCCACTTCATAAATTTCGTCCCGAGGCTATTTTAGGTGCTGCGTCACCTTATTATTGGGCCAGGCCCATGTAATTTCGAAATACATAAGTATAGGCTATTTTTAGAGTCCGTATGTGTGGGGAAACAAGAGATAGGGTTGATTTCGGACTCCACCACCAAGGGCCACGAAATTCCCCCCCCCCTCTTCCTCCATATATACAGCCCTTAGGGCATCGTTTAGACTTTGGGTTTTGTTTAGATTAAAAGTTCGCCATAGCTGCAACTTCGCGTACTTCGTTTGTGTTCAACGACCAGACAAAGGCGTCACAGAACCCCACCTTGATCAATAAAGCTTTCATCTTATATTCGCAATATCCAGATTGCAATCTTAGTTTCTTGCTTGTTCTTCGTTTGCTCGCAGGAAACAGACCCTCGTGGTCAGGTTGATCGTGCTCCGGCGTGGTCAATAACCTCTCGGAGTTGGTTTAGCGATTGCTAAGGCGCGACGTCCTCGCACGTTCGTAGTCGGATCGTCAAAGTCGACTTCCACCAAAGCGAAATCCACCATCTCATTGAAAGACGGGACACCTTTGCCTCTATCAAGTGGTATCAGATTTCCAGGTTGCTCGGTGAGATTTTACAGTTTTTCGTAGTTTAGATCGAGTCTGTTCTTCATACCTATAGTCCACGAAAAAGCCACAAAAAAATTAGGGTTAGTTCATCATATCCGAACCAATCTGAGCCTTGCATAATCTTTTTAGGGTTTTGCTTTGTTGAATTTGCGGTTGCATCGTCGTGTCTAGTTGCTGGTCTTAGAGTCTAGTCTTTTAGAGTTTCGAGTTCTGGTCATAAGTTGTCACGCCGCCGCCGCACCATCATCATCGCCCCTGCCATCTACCACCACCGCTCCGAATCCGTATCCATATACCACCACCAATTCATGTCCATATACCACCACCGATCCATATCCATATACTACCACCGCTACCACCACCGCTGCCATATACCACCACCATATATCCACCACCAATCCGAGTTCCTTGCTTATTAGGTTTGTTTTCGGGATCCATCTAGATTCCGATTCGTGTTTCCTTGCCGGAGTAGGTTGCCGGAGTCGGGTAGCCACGCTCCGTTTAGGCCCAAAATTTTTCGAAAACGCATTTTTCGAAAAAATTTCTGGCTATCCTATTTTTAGGTGTTTCTGAGTGTTTTGAGACAGGTGCCATTATAGGAAGTTTTTTTTGACCCGTTTCCAGTTTTTGGGTCCGGGCAGTCGAAAAAAAAAAATTGGTCGAAAAAAATTTCGTGCCATCCTCTCAGTTTGAGCTAGGAAGAGTTTTGAGACACTCGCCATTATAGTGATTTTTCGCAAAAAAAAAAGCAGCGCAAAAAAAAGAAGAGCGCAAAAAAAAAGAAAAAAGAGCGAAAAAAAAAATTCAGAGTGTGCTTTTCCCTTGTTTACGTGCCGCGCCGTGATTTTGTTAGTGTTCTAGGCTCGCGTCTCTAGCACAGTCTAGCCTAGGACCAGCACAGTACCGTCGTTGAGCGTTTATTCAACTTTGCATCTCTGAATTGATTATTGCTGCCCTTTTTGCTACCATATTATAAGCCTTCCCAGCTCCACATACATCTACGTCGTGCGTTTTGACTCTCCCTGGTAATCGCTCTATCCAAGCTTTGAGAGTTTTTGACTACAACGGTTGCCGATCACCGCCTGCTGCTGGGTAAGAACTGGTAAGAATTTGAGATTCGCTTGACGGATTTGTGACACCCACCACCACCACTTGTTCGTAGTCTGTAGGATCATATTCTTGTGTGTTTCTATTGCTGCTAACCATGCCAGGATCACAAGCCAACGAGATTGACTGGGAGAATTTATCGAACAAGGAGCTTCATGATAAGTTTCAGCAAATGATGACTGAACAGGTGCAAGATGTGCTGAACAATTTTGAAGAGGCCATGGAGAAGATCACTGGCCTTGAGAAGACGTTCGAAACAAAGCTCGATAACAAGTTTAATGAATTGCTCGCGCGTCTTCCACCACCACCACCCGCTGCACCTAACGCACCTCTCCAACAACAACAACAACGACTACCTCCACGTCGCGAAGCAGACCTCCGCCGAGCAAGCCGTGTTCCTCTTGCGTTTGGCCAAACTGTTGGTGCTGCTGTTGATACTTCTGTGGCTCCTGCTGCTGATGCGGAGGAGGATGATTATGTGGGAGATTATGAGGATGAGGTTGATCAAAATCAACACTACGCGCAGCCACCTGTACCGCCACCAGCAGGTCGACCTCAGGTATATATTCGTAATGGTAGGCCTGCACCACCACCTCAGGTACGAGATGATGTCCATATTCCTAAACTAAAATTGAATATTCCACCATTTGAGGGTAGATATGTTCCTGATATATATCTTACTTGGGAGTTAGAAACTGAACAACGATTTACATGTTTACAATATCCTGAGGAGAGACGAGTTGCTGCTGCTGTTTGTGCTTTCACTAGTTTTGCATGTGTATGGTGGTCTGAGCATTGTAGATTATATCCTATTCCAACTACTTGGGCTGCTTTGAAAACTGCTATGCGTACGCGTTGGGTTCCACCATATTATCAACGTGAATTGCTTCAAAAATTGCAGCGTTTAAGACAAGGGAAAAATTCTGTAGAAGAATATTATCAGGAATTACAAACTGGCATGATTAGATGTGGTATTGTTGAGGAGAATGAAGCTATGCTTGCACGTTTTCTGGGTGGATTAAATAGAGAGATTCAGACCATTCTAGACTATAAGGAGTATACTAATATCACTCGTTTATTCGATCTTGCTTGTAAAGCTGAACGTGAAGTGCAGGATCGACAAGCATTGGGGCGAACTAACTTTTCTGCAGGCCGACCTTCATCATGGACACCACGTGCATCTTCTACTTCAACTGCACCAGCACCTCCATCCGGTGCCACCTCCAGCCGTGATACAAGAAAACAGGCACAACCACCATTATCTGCCAAGAGCGCACCTGCGGGGCCTGCACAGCGTTCTTCTTCTTCCATGGCATCAACAGGGCACACAAGTGATATTATTTGTCGTCGTTGTAAGGGAGGAGGTCATTATGCGAGAGAATGCAAATCTCCGTGTGTGATGATTGCTACCGCGGATGGTGGATATGAGTCTGCTAGTGACTATGATGAGGAGACATTGGCTCTTATTACACGTGAAGAACATGGTGGAGATGATTCTGATCATGAGACGCAATACATGGCTCCTGAAGACGCTGACAGGTATGAATGTTTAGTTGCTCAACGTGTTTTGAGTGTGCAGGTCACACAAGCGGAGCAAAATCAGAGGCACAATTTGTTCCATACCAAGGGAGTTGTGAAGGAACGTTCTGTGCGCGTCATAATAGACGGAGGGAGCTGCAACAACTCTCCCACATAATCATCCTCCTCCGCATCAGCAGCAGGAGCCACAGAAGTATCAACAGCAGCACCAACAGTTTGGCCAAACGCAAGAGGAACACGGCTTGCTCGGCGGAGGTCTGCTTCGCGACGTGGAGGTAGTCGTTGTTGTTGTTGTTGGAGAGGTGCGTTAGGTGCAGCGGGTGGTGGTGGTGGAAGACGCGCGAGCAATTCATTAAACTTGTTATTGAGCTTTGTTTCGAACGTCTTCTCAAGGCCAGTGATCTTCTCCATGGCCTCTTCAAAATTGTTCAGCACATCTTGCACCTGTTCAGTCATCATTTGCTGAAACTTATCATGAAGCTCCTTGTTCGATAAATTCTCCCAGTCAATCTCGTCGGCTTGTGATCCTGGCATGGTTAGCAGCAATAGAAACACACAAGAATATGATCCTACAGACTACGAACAAGTGGTGGTGGTGGGTGTCACAAATCCGTCAAGCAAATCTCAAATTCTTACCAGTTCTTACCCAGCAACAGGCGGTGATCGGCAACCGTTGTAGTCAAAACTCTCAAAGCTTGGATAGAGCGATTACCAGGGAGAGTCAAACGCACGACGTAGATGTATGTGGAGCTGGGAAGGCTTATACTATGGTAGCAAAAAGGGTCAGCAATAATCAATTCAGAGATGCAAAGTTGAATAAACGCTCAACGACGGTACTGTGCTGGTCCTAGGCTAGACTGTGCTAGAGACGCGAGCCTAGAACACCAACAAAATCACGGCGCGGCACGTAAACAAGGGAAAAGCACACTCTGAAAAAAAAAATTCGCTCTTTTTTTTTGCGCTCTTTTTTTTTGCGCTGCTTTTTTTTTGCGAAAAATCACTATAATGGCGAGTGTCTCAAAACTCTTCCTAGGTCAAACTGACAGGATGGGCACGAAATTTTTCGACCAATTTTTTTTTTCCGAAACCTACTCCGGCAAGGAAACACGAATCGGAATCTGGATGGATCCCGAAAACAACCCTAATAAGCAAGGAACTCGGATTGGTGGTGGATATATGGTGGTGGTATATGGCAGCGGTGGTGGTAGCGGTGGTAGTATATGGATATGGATCGGTGGTGGTATATGGGCACGGATTGGTGGTGGTATATGGATACGGATTCGGAGCGGTGGTGGTAGATGGCAGGGGCGATGATGATGGTGCGGCGGCGGCGTGACAACTTATGACCAGAACTCGAAACTCTAAAAGACTAGACGCTAAGACCAGCAACTAGACACGACGATGCAACCGCAAATTCAACAAAGCAAAACCCTAAAAAGATTATGCAAGGCTCAGATTGGTTCGGATATGATGAACTAACCCTAAATTTTTTTTTGTGTGGCTTTTTCGTGGACTGTAGGTATGAAGAACAGACTCGATCTAAACTACGAAAAACTATAAAATCTCACCAAGCAACCTGGAAATCTGATACCACTTGATAGAGGCAAAGGTGTCCCGTCTTTCGATGAGATGGTGGATTTCGCTTTGGTGGAAGTCGACTTTGACGATCCGACTACGAACGTGCGAGGACGTCGCGCCTTAGCAATCGCTAAACCAACTCCGAGAGGTTATTGACCACGCCGGAGCACGATCAACCTGACCACGAGGGTCTGTTTCCTGCGAGCAAACGAAGAACAAGCAAGAAACTAAGATTGCAATCTGGATATTGCGAATATAAGATGAAAGCTTTATTGATCAAGGTGGGGTTCTGTGACGCCTTTGTCTGGTCGTTGAACACAAACGAAGTACGCGAAGTTGCAGCTATGGCGAACTTTTAATCTAAACAAAACCCAAAGTCTAAACGATGCCCTAAGGGCTGTATATATGGAGGAAGAGGGGGGGAATTTCGTGGCCCTTGGTGGAGGGGTCCGAAATCAACCCTATCTCTAGTTTCCCCACACATACGAACTCTAAAAATAGCCTATACTTATGTATTTCGAAATTACATGGGCCTGGCCCAATAATAAGGTGACGCAGCACCTAAAATAGCCTCGGGACGAAATTTATGAAGTGGCATCTTGTATATTTCGTCCAAGGCTTCATGCACCCATTATGGTGGCTTCAAAGTCCTGAAATCATCACTTGTAACTCCGTTCTTGTTCCCCTTGCGCATGCCATCATCTCCATGCTTGTTCTTGCTCCAATGTTCATCCTTCTCCAAGCTAGGCCCTTCATTTGTAAGCAAAACAAATGTATCCAATTTAGGCAGCATCATATTCTCATGAACATTAGAATCATTACCAAGAAACGAAAGTACCTGGTAATTTAGTTGGCGTGCACGAGCTCTAGTAATTGGTCCAGTATGTATAGCAGCAGGGGCTGTGGGTGTAACAAATGTATTGATGTCCTCATCAACGCACCTCTCCAACAACAACAACAACGACTACCTCCACGTCGCGAAGCAGACCTCCGCCGAGCAAGCCGTGTTCCTCTTGCGTTTGGCCAAACTGTTGGTGCTGCTGTTGATACTTCTGTGGCTCCTGCTGCTGATGCGGAGGAGGATGATTATGTGGGAGATTATGAGGATGAGGTTGATCAAAATCAACACTACGTGCAGCCACCTGTACCACCACCAGCAGGTCGACCTCAGGTATATATTCGTAATGGTAGGCCTGCACCACCACCTCAGGTACGAGATGATGTCCATATTCCTAAACTGAAATTGAATATTCCACCATTTGAGGGTAGATATGTTCCTGATATATATCTTACTTGGGAGTTAGAAACTGAACAACGATTTACATGTTTACAATATCCTGAGGAGAGACGAGTTGCTGCTGCCGTTTGTGCTTTCACTAGTTTTGCATGTGTATGGTGGTCTGAACATTGTAGATTATTTCCTATTCCAACTACTTGGGCTGCTTTGAAAACTGCTATGCGTATGCGTTGGGTTCCACCATATTATTAACGTGAATTGCTTCAAAAATTGCAGCGTTTAAGACAAGGGAAAAATTAAATTGAAAAGTGTATGTTTTCAATTGTGGCAAAAGAATTTGAGCAACAAATGAAGCCTAATAATAAACCATCTAGTGTTGCTTCTGAAATTAAATTGAAAAGTGCATGTTTATTTGCCACCAAATCTGATATTGATGAGCTAGATTTCAGCAAATCTATTTGCTATGCTTTTGTGTGCAAAGAGGCATTATTTTCATTCGAGGACGTGCCTTCCTCTTTGCCTCCTGCTGTCACTAACATTTTGCAGGAGTTCGCTGACGTCTTTCCACAAGACGTGCCACCGGGATTACCGCCTATTCGAGGGATTGAGCATCAAATTGACTTAATTCCCGGTGCTTCACTGCCAAACCGTGCACCATACCGTACCAATCCAGAGGAGACGAAGGAGATTATGCGTCAAGTACAAGAGCTTCTCGACAAAGGTTATATACGCGAATCCCTTAGTCCTTGTGCTGTTCCTATTATTCTAGTGCCGAAAAAGGATGGTACATCACGTATGTGTGTTGATTGTAGAGGCATTAATAATATTACTATTCGTTATCGTCATCCTATTCCTAGGCTAGATGATATGCTTGATGAATTGAGTGGCTCTACAATATTCTCCAAAGTTGATTTGCGTAGTGGATACCATCAAATTCGTATGAAATTGGGAGATGAATGGAAAACAGCATTTAAAACTAAGTTTGGATTATATGAGTGGTTAGTCATGCCTTTTGGGTTAACTAATGCGCCTAGTACTTTCATGAGACTAATGAACGAAGCTTTACGTGCTTTCATTGGACGATTTGTGGTAGTCTATTTTGATGATATACTGATTTATAGCAGATCTTTGGAAGAACATTTGGAACATTTACGTGCTGTTTTTATTGCTCTACGTGATGCACGTTTGTTTGGTAACCTTGGGAAGTGCACCTTTTGCACCGACCGAGTATCTTTTCTTGGCTATGTTGTTACTCCACAGGGAATTGAAGTTGACAAAGCCAAGATTGAAGCTATTGAGAGTTGGCCGCAGCCCAAAACGGTCACACAAGTGAGGAGTTTTCTTGGCCTCGCTGGATTCTATAGGCGTTTTGTGAGAGATTTCAGCACCATTGCTGCACCTCTCAACGAGCTTACAAAGAAGGATGTGCCTTTTGTTTGGGGTACCGCACAGGAAGAAGCATTCACGGTATTGAAAGATAAGTTGACACATGCTCCTTTACTCCAACTTCCTGATTTTAATAAGACTTTTGAGCTTGAATGTGATGCTAGTGGAATTGGATTAGGAGGTGTGTTATTACAAGATGGCAAACCTGTTGCATACTTTTCTGAAAAATTGAGTGGGCCTAGTCTGAATTATTCTACTTATGATAAAGAATTATATGCTCTTGTTCGGACTTTAGAAACATGGCAACATTATTTATGGCCCAAAGAATTTGTTATACATTCTGATCATGAATCTTTGAAAGATATTAAAAGTCAAGCTAAACTGAATCGTAGACATGCTAAATGGGTTGAATTCATTGAGACTTTCCCTTATGTCATTAAACACAAGAAGGGAAAAGAAAATGTTATTGCTGATGCATTGTCTCGTCGCTATACTATGCTTTCACAACTTGACTTCAAAATATTTGGTTTGGAGACCATCAAAGATCAATATGTGCATGATGCTGATTTTAAAGATGTAATGCAGAATTGTAAAGAAGGAAGAATGTGGAACAAGTTTGTCGTTAACGATGGATTTGTGTTTCGTGCTAACAAGCTATGCATTCCAGCTAGCTCCGTTCGTCTTTTGTTGTTGCAGGAAGCGCATGGAGGAGGATTAATGGGACATTTTGGCGTGAAGAAGACGGAGGACGTACTTGCTACACATTTCTTGATGAGGACATCAATACAATTGTTACACCCACAGCCCCTGCTGCTATACATACTGGACCAATTACTAGAGCTCGTGCACGCCAACTAAATTACCAGGTACTTTCGTTTCTTGGTAATGATTCTAATGTTCATGAGAATATGATGCTGCCTAAATTGGATACATTTGTTTTGCTTACAAATGAAGGGCCTAGCTTGGAGAAGGATGAACATTGCAGCAAGAACAAGCATGGAGATGATGGCATGCGCAAGGGGAACAAGAACGGAGTTACAAGTGATGATTTCAGGACTTTGAAGCCACCATAATGGGTGCATGAAGCCTTGGACGAAATATACAAGATGCCACTTCATAAATTTCGTCCCGAGGCTATTTTAGGTGCTGCGTCACCTTATTATTGGGCCAGGCCCATGTAATTTCGAAATACATAAGTATAGGCTATTTTTAGAGTCCATATGTGTGGGGAAACAAGAGATAGGGTTGATTTCGGACCCCTCCACCAAGGGCCACGAAATTCCCCCCTCTTCCTCCATATATACAGCCCTTAGGGCATCGTTTAGACTTTGGGTTTTGTTTAGATTAAAAGTTCGCCATAGCTGCAACTTCGCGTACCTCGTTTGTGTTCAACGACCAGACAAAGGCGTCACAGAACCCCACCTTGATCAATAAAGCTTTCATCTTATATTCGCAATATCCAGATTGCAATCTCAGTTTCTTGCTTGTTCTTCGTTTGCTCGCAGGAAACAGACCCTCGTGGTCAGGTTGATTGTGCTCCGGCGTGGTCAATAACCTCTCGGAGTTGGTTTAGCGATTGCTAAGGCGCGACGTCTTCGCACGTTCGTAGTCGGATCGTCAAAGTCGACTTCCACCAAAGCGAAATCCATCTCTCATCGAAAGACGGGACACCTCCGCCTCTATCATCTTCCATCTTCGGAGAAGGTTAATTTTGATGCTAAACAACATGCTGAATTGATTTTAAAAATGCATGAGTTAACTAAGGAAAACATTGAGCGTATGAATGCTAAATATAAACTTGCTGGAGATAAGGGTAGAAAACATGTTGTGTTTGCACCTGGAGATCTTGTTTGGTTACATTTGCGTAAGGATAGTGATAGAGGCAAAGGTGTCCCGTCTTTCGATGAGATGGTGGATTTCGCTTTGGTGGAAGTCGACTTTTACGATCCGACTACGAACGTGCGAGGACGTCGCGCCTTAGCAATCGCTAAACCAACTCCGAGAGGTTATTGACCACGCCGGAGCACGATCAACCTGACCACGAGGGTCTGTTTCCTGCGAGCAAACGAAGAACAAGCAAGAAACTAAGATTGCAATTCTGGATATTGCGAATATAAGATGAAAGCTTTATTGATCAAGGTGGGGTTCTGTGACGCCTTTGTCTGGTCGTTGAACACAAACGAAGTACGCGAAGTTGCAGCTATGGCGAACTTTTAATCTAAACAAAACCCAAAGTCTAAACGATGCCCTAAGGGCTGTATATATGGAGGAAGAGGGGGGAATTTCGTGGCCCTTGGTGGAGGGGTCCGAAATCAACCCTATCTCTTGTTTCCCCACACATACGGACTCTAAAAATAGCATATACTTATGTATTTCGAAATTACATGGGCCTGGCCCAATAATAAGGTGACGCAGCACCTAAAATAGCCTCGGGACGAAATTTATGAAGTGGCATCTTGTATATTTCGTCCAAGGCTTCATGCACCCATTATGGTGGCTTCAAAGTCCTGAAATCATCACTTGTAACTCCGTTCTTGTTCCCCTTGCGCATGCCATCATCTCCATGCTTGTTCTTGCTGCAATGTTCATCCTTCTCCAAGCTAGGCCCTTCATTTGTAAGCAAAACAAATGTATCCAATTTAGGCAGCATCATATTCTCATGAACATTAGAATCATTACCAAGAAACGAAAGTACCTGGTAATTTAGTTGGCGTGCACGAGCTCTAGTAATTGGTCCAGTATGTATAGCAGCAGGGGCTGTGGGTGTAACAATTGTATTGATGTCCTCATCAAGAAATGTGTAGCAAGTACGTCCTCCGTCTTCTTCACGCCAAAATGTCCCATTAATCCTCCTCCATGCGCTTCCTGCAACAACAAAAGACGAACGGAGCTAGCTGGAATGCATAGCTTGTTAGCACGAAACACAAATCCATCGTTAACGACAAACTTGTTCCACATTCTTCCTTCTTTACAATTCTGCATTACATCTTTAAAATCAGCATCATGCACATATTGATCTTTGATGGTCTCCAAACCAAATATTTTGAAGTCAAGTTGTGAAAGCATAGTATAGCGACGAGACAATGCATCAGCAATAACATTTTCTTTTCCCTTCTTGTGTTTAATGACATAAGGGAAAGTCTCAATGAATTCAACCCATTTAGCATGTCTACGATTCAGTTTAGCTTGACTTTTAATATGTTTCAAAGATTCATGATCAGAATGTATAACAAATTCTTTGGGCCATAAACAATGTTGCCATGTTTCTAAAGTCCGAACAAGAGCATATAATTCTTTATCATAAGTAGAATAATTCAGACTAGGCCCACTCAATTTTTCAGAAAAGTATGCAACAGGTTTGCCATCTTGTAATAACACACCTCCTAATCCAATTCCACTAGCATCACATTCAAGCTCAAAAGTCTTATTAAAATCAGGAAGTTGGAGTAAAGGAGCATGTGTCAACTTATCTTTCAATACCGTGAAGGCTTCTTCCTGTGCGGTACCCCAAACAAAAGGCACATCCTTCTTTGTAAGCTCGTTGAGAGGTGCAGCAATGGTGCTGAAAGCTCTCACAAAACGCCTATAGAATCCAGCGAGGCCAAGAAAACTCCTCACTTGTGTGACCGTTTTGGGCTGCGGCCAACTCTCAATAGCTTCAATATTGGCTTTGTCAACTTCAATTCCCTGTGGAGTAACAACATAGCCAAGAAAAGATACTCGGTCGGTGCAAAAGGTGCACTTCCCAAGGTTACCAAACAAACGTGCATCACGTAGAGCAATAAAAACAGCACGTAAATGTTCCAAATGTTCTTCCAAAGATCTGCTATAAATCAGTATGTCATCAAAGTAAACTACCACAAATCGTCCAATGAAAGCACGTAAAACTTCGTTCATTAATCTCATTGATGAGGACATCAATACAATTGTTACACCCACAGCCCCTGCTGCTATACATACTGGACCAATTACTAGAGCTCGTGCACGCCAACTAAATTACCAGGTACTTTCGTTTCTTGGTAATGATTCTAATGTTCATGAGAATATGATGCTGCCTAAATTGGATACATTTGTTTTGCTTACAAATGAAGGGCCTAGCTTGGAGAAGGATGAACATTGGAGCAAGAACAAGAACGGAGTTACAAGTGATGATTTCAGGACTTTGAAGCCACCATAATGGGTGCATGAAGCCTTGGACGAAATATACAAGATGCCACTTCATAAATTTCGTCCCGAGGCTATTTTAGGTGCTGCGTCACCTTATTATTGGGCCAGGCCCATGTAATTTCGAAATACATAAGTATAGGCTATTTTTAGAGTCCGTATGTGTGGGGAAACAAGAGATAGGGTTGATTTCAGACCCCTCCACCAAGGGCCACGAAATTCCCCCCCTCTTCCTCCATATATACAGCCCTTAGGGCATCGTTTAGACTTTGGGTTTTGTTTAGATTAAAAGTTCGCCATAGCTGCAACTTCGCGTACTTCGTTTGTGTTCAACGACCAGACAAAGGCGTCACAGAACCCCACCTTGATCAATAAAGCTTTCATCTTATATTCGCAATATCCAGATTGCAATCTTAGTTTCTTGCTTGTTCTTCGTTTGCTCGCAGGAAACAGACCCTCGTGGTCAGGTTGATCGTGCTCCGGCGTGGTCAATAACCTCTCGGAGTTGGTTTAGCGATTGCTAAGGCACGACGTCCTCGCACGTTCGTAGTCGGATCGTCAAAGTCGACTTCCACCAAAGCGATATCCATCATCTCATCGAAAGATCGGGACCCTCGCCTCTATCATTTCTTTTGGCCAAAGATGAGACGGGATGTTGAGCGTTTTATTGCTCGATGCACTACATGTCAAAAAGCTAAGTCACGACTCAATCCTCATGGTTTATATATGCCTTTGCCTGTACCTAGTGTTCCTTGGGAGGATATATCTATGGACTCTGTTTTAGGTTTACCTCGAACAAAGAAGGGGAGGGATAGCGTATTTGTTGTCGTGGATAGATTCTCGAAAATGGCACACTTTATACCATGTCATAAAAGCGATGATGCTGTTAATGTTGCTGATTTGTTCTTTCGTGAAATTATTCGCTTGCATGGTGTGCCAAATACTATTGTTTCAGATCGTGATACTAAATTTCTTAGCCACTTTTGGAGATGTTTATGGGCTAAGTTGGGGACTAAACTGCTTTTTAGTACTACTTGTCACCCCCAAACTGATGGACAAACTGAAGTAGTCAATAGAACGTTGTCTACTATGCTTAGGGCTGTTTTGAAGAATAATAAGAAAATGTGGGAGGAATGCTTGCCTCATATTGAATTTGCTTATAATCGTTCATTGCATTCTACTACTAAGATGTGCCCTTTTGAAGTTGTGTATGGTTTCCTACCTCGTCCACCTATTGATTTGTTGCCTCTTCCATCTTCGGAGAAGGTTAATTTTGATGCTAAACAACGTGCTGAATTGATTTTAAAAATGCATGAGTTAACTAAGGAAAACATTGAGCGTATGAATGCTAAATATAAACTTGCTGGAGATAAGGGTAGAAAACATGTTGTGTTTGCACCTGGAGATCTTGTTTGGTTACATTTGCGTAAGGATAGATTTCCTGATTTGCGCAAATCAAAGCTAATGCCACGTGCTGATGGTCCCTTTAAGGTGTTAGAGAAAATAAATGATAATGC
This sequence comes from Triticum dicoccoides, assembly GCF_002162155.2. Classification (NCBI taxonomy): domain Eukaryota; kingdom Viridiplantae; phylum Streptophyta; class Magnoliopsida; order Poales; family Poaceae; genus Triticum; species Triticum dicoccoides. Next base: position 34,279 of record NW_021265277.1, read on the forward strand.
ATATAAACTTGAGCTGCCTGCAGATTTTGGGGTTAGTCCCACTTTTAACATTGCAGATTTGAAGCCTTATTTGGGTGAGGAAGATGAACTTCGGTCGAGGACGACTTCATTTCAAGAAGGGGAGGATGATGAGGACATCAATACAATTGTTACACCCACAGCCCCTACTGCTATACATACTGGACCAATTACTAGAGCTCGTGCACGCCAACTAAATTACTAGGTACTTTCGTTTCTTGGTAATGATTCTAATGTTCATGAGAATATGATGCTGCCTAAATTGGATACATTTGTTTTGCTTACAAATGAAGGGCCTAGCTTGGAGAAGGATGAACATTGGAGCAAGAACAAGCATGGAGACGATGGCATGCGCAAGGGGAACAAGAACGGAGTTACAAGTGATGATTTCAGGACTTTGAAGCCACCATAATGGGTGCATGAAGCCTTGGACGAAATATACAAGATGCCACTTCATAAATTTCGTCCCGAGGCTATTTTAGGTGCTGCGTCACCTTATTATTGGGCCAGGCCCATGTAATTTCGAAATACATAAGTATAGGCTATTTTTAGAGTCCGTATGTGTGGGGAAACAAGAGATAGGGTTGATTTCGGACCCCTCCACCAAGGGCCACGAAATTCCCCCCTCTTCCTCCATATATACAGCCCTTAGGGCATCGTTTAGACTTTGGGTTTTGTTTAGATTAAAAGTTCGCCATAGCTGCAACTTCGCGTACTTCGTCTGTGTTCAACGACCAGACAAAGGCGTCACAGAACCCCACCTTGATCAATAAAGCTTTCATCTTATATTCGCAATATCCAGATTGCAATCTCAGTTTCTTGCTTGTTCTTCGTTTGCTCGCAGGAAACAGACCCTCGTGGTCAGGTTGATCGTGCTCCGGCGTGGTCAATAACCTCTCAGAGTTGGTTTAGCGATTGCTAAGGCGCGACGTCCTCGCACGTTCGTAGTCGGATCGTCAAAGTCGACTTTCACCAAAGCGATATCCATCATCTCATCGAAAGACGGGACACCTTAGCCTCTATCATATCCTTATGCAAATGTAACCAAACAAGATCTCCAGGTGCAAACACAACATGTTTTCTACCCTTATCTCCAGCAAGTTTATATTTAGCATTCATACGCTCAATGTTTTCCTTAGTTAACTCATGCATTTTTAAAATCAATTCAGCACGTTGTTTAGCATCAAAATTAACCTTCTCCGAAGATGGAAGAGGCAACAAATCAATAGGTGCACGAGGTAGGAAACCATACACAACTTCAAAAGGGCACATCTTAGTAGTAGAATGCAATGAACGATTATAAGCAAATTCAATATGAGGCAAGCATTCCTCCCACATTTTCTTATTATTCTTCAAAACAGCCCTAAGCATAGTAGACAATGTTCTATTGACTACTTCAGTTTGTCCATCAGTTTGGGGGTGACAAGTAGTACTAAAAAGCAGTTTAGTCCCCAACTTAGCCCATAAATGATAGAGGCAAAGGTGTCCCGTCTTTCGATGAGATGGTGGATTTCGCTTTGGTGGAAGTCGACTTTCACGATTCGACTACGAATGTGCGAGGACGTCGCGCCTTAGCAATCGCTAAACCAACTCCGAGAGGTTATTGACCACGCCGGAGCACGATCAACCTGACCACGAGGGTCTGTTTCCTGCAAGCAAACGAAGAACAAGCAAGAAACTAAGATTGCAATCTGGATATTGCGAATATAAGATGAAAGCTTTATTGATCAAGGTGGGGTTCTGTGACGCCTTTGTCTGGTCGTTGAACACAAACGAAGTACGCGAAGTTGCAGCTATGGCGAACTTTTAATCTAAACAAAACCCAAAGTCTAAACGATGCCCTAAGGGCTGTATATATGGAGGAAGAGGGGGGAATTTCGTGGCCCTTGGTGGAGGAGTCCGAAATCAACCCTATCTCTTGTTTCCCCACACATACGGACTCTAAAAATAGCCTATACTTATGTATTTCGAAATTACATGGGCCTGGCCCAATAATAAGGTGACCAGCACCTAAAATAGCCTCGGGACGAAATTTATGAAGTGGCATCTTGTATATTTCGTCCAAGGCTTCATGCACCCATTATGGTGGCTTCAAAGTCCTGAAATCATCACTTGTAACTCCGTTCTTGTTCCCCTTGCGCATGCCATCATCTCCATGCTTGTTCTTGCTCCAATGTTCATCCTTCTCCAAGCTAGGCCCTTCATTTGTAAGCAAAACAAATGTATCCAATTTAGGCAGCATCATATTCTCATGAACATTAGAATCATTACCAAGAAACGAAAGTACCTGGTAATTTAGTTGGCGTGCACGAGCTCTAGTAATTGGTCCAGTATGTATAGCAGCAGGGGCTGTGGGTGTAACAATTGTATTGATGTCCTCATCAGGAAGTGCACCTTTTGCACCGACCGAGTATCTTTTCTTGGCTATGTTGTTACTCCACAGGGAATTGAAGTTGATAAAGCCAAGATTGAAGCTATTGAGAGTTGGCCACAGCCCAAAACGGTCACACAAGTGAGGAGTTTTCTTGGCCTCGCTGGATTCTATAGGCGTTTTGTGAGAGATTTCAGCACCATTGCTGCACCTCTTAATGAGCTTACAAAGAAAGATGTGCCTTTTCTTTGGGGTACCGCACAGGAAGAAGCCTTCACGGTATTGAAAGATAAGTTGACACATGCTCCTTTACTCCAACTTCCTGATTTTAATAAGACTTTTGAGCTTGAATGTGATGCTAGTGGAATTGGATTAGGAGGTGTGTTATTACAAGATGGCAAACCTGTTGCATACTTTTCTGAAAAATTGAGTGGGCCTAGTCTGAATTATTCTACTTATGATAAAGAATTATATGCTCTTGTTCGGACTTTAGAAACATGGCAACATTATTTATGGCCCAAAGAATTTGTTATACATTCTGATCATGAATCTTTGAGACATATTAAAAGTCAAGCTAAACTGAATCGTAGACATGCTAAATGGGTTGAATTCATTGAGACTTTCCCTTATGTCATTAAACACAAGAAGGGAAAAGAAAATGTTATTGCTGATGCATTGTCTCGTCGCTATACTATGCTTTCACAACTTGACTTCAAAATATTTGGTTTGGAGACCATCAAAGATCAATATGTGCATGATGCTGATTTTAAAGATGTAATGCAGAATTGTAAAGAAGGAAGAATGTGGAACAAGTTTGTCGTTAACGATGGATTTGTGTTTCGTGCTAACAAGCTATGCATTCCAGCTAGCTCCGTTCGTCTTTTGTTGTTGCAGGAAGCGCATGGAGGAGGATTAATGGGACATTTTGGCGTGAAGAAGACGGAGGACGTACTTGCTACACATTTCTTGATGAGGACATCAATACAATTGTTACACCCACAGCCCCTGCTGCTATACATACTGGACCAATTACTAGAGCTCGTGCACGCCAACTAAATTACCAGGTACTTTCGTTTCTTGGTAATGATTCTAATGTTCATGAGAATATGATGCTGCCTAAATTGGATACATTTGTTTTGCTTACAAATGAAGGGCCTAGCTTGGAGAAGGATGAACATTGCAGCAAGAACAAGCATGGAGATGATGGCATGCGCAAGGGGAACAAGAACGGAGTTACAAGTGATGATTTCAGGACTTTGAAGCCACCATAATGGGTGCATGAAGCCTTGGACGAAATATACAAGATGCCACTTCATAAATTTCGTCCCGAGGCTATTTTAGGTGCTGCGTCACCTTATTATTGGGCCAGGCCCATGTAATTTCGAAATACATAAGTATAAGCTATTTTTAGAGTCCGTATGTGTGGGGAAACAAGAGATAGGGTTGATTTCGGACCCCTCCACCAAGGGCCACGAAATTCCCCCCCTCTTCCTCCATATATACAGCCCTTAGGGCATCGTTTAGACTTTGGGTTTTGTTTAGATTAAAAGTTCGCCATAGCTGCAACTTCGCGTACTTCGTTTGTGTTCAACGACCAGACAAAGGCGTCACAGAACCCCACCTTGATCAATAAAGCTTTCATCTTATATTCGCAATATCCAGATTGCAATCTTAGTTTCTTGCTTGTTCTTCGTTTGCTCGCAGGAAACAGACCCTCGTGGTCAGGTTGATCGTGCTCCGGCGTGGTCAATAACCTCTCGGAGTTGGTTTAGCGATTGCTAAGGCGCGACGTCCTCGCACGTTCGTAGTCGGATCGTCAAAGTCGACTTCCACCAAAGCGAAATCCACCATCTCATCGAAAGACGGGACACCTTTGCCTCTATCACCAATGGGCCCAAGTGGAGGTGATGTAACACCTTTGGACTTGTAGTTTGACTCGGATTCTGCTGCAGCATGAGATTGTTTTGTCCACAACTCAACGCTCCAGACGAATTTGAAGGTGATTCCAATTGGGTTGGAAAGTGCACGAAATCTAGTTTCCAACAAAAAAAGAATCACCCAATTCGGAGTCCGTATGAAAAACTTGTGTCCGTTTTGAGTCAGGTGTGTCTGTGCAGTCCGAATCTGAATCCAGAACGTGAGAGACTTGGACTCTATCTTCTCTTGGGCCAAAAGTGACGTGAGAGAACTTTTTGGACAGCAAATAAACATCTCTTTCTTCCTTATCTTCATATGTGGATTGTACAAATGTCCCATACACCTGCAATTAGACAAAACACAAAAGTGTGTGAAGTATTTTTGTTCTGGATAACATAAATAGATTATTGAATAGTTTGCACTAGAAATCACCTGACAAATATGCATATATGCAATATTTTTGGTCATATCCAAGGTAGTCATGTCCTCATCAGACCCTCTTGGTCCGGCTCATGACCGTATTTGAATCTAGCCGTTAAACCTTATGATCACTAGGGGGCTTCCTGTTTAAACATAGGTCGTATTTGAATCAAAGAGAACATAGTTGTCTGTACCCTCTTGATCGACACATTGCCGAGCTCACTAGGGGGCTTCTTGATCGTATTCAAATCATAGCTCAACCCCTTTTGGGAACCGACTTTGATCGTATTCGAATCAGAGTCGTTAAAAAACTCTCAAGGTCACTAGGGGGCTTCTTGTTCAAACATGGGTCGTATTCGAACCAAAGAGAACATAGCTGTCGGAACCTCTTGATCGGCGCAACGACAAAGCCACTGGGGGCTACATGATCGTATTCGAATCCTAGCTTAACCCCTTTGGAACGGTTTACTAATCATATTCGAATCAGAAGCCTTGAATTTTTTGCATTTTATTTGGTCTAAGTTTTGTTTGAAAGCAGCCTTTATTTGACTTGAGACTTTTTTTTCAAAGATTTAAGTGCATGGGTGGTTAAATTTACCCCGGCTTGATTTTGGATGATAAGTCGCCCACATATGAGAGTCATCATATCTTGGGAAGTTTTAGCTTCTAAAAAATTGGGTTATCACCCTTACTGCACAGGTCACATAAACCGGCAGTACAAATCCAAAGCTCACAGGTATGATATTATAGTTGTGTTTCAAAATTATATTTCACAACAGACTTATCTATGACTCTTTTTCCATATTAATGGTTATATGTAAATATATTATGACCCGCCTTGCAGTAAGCCGCCAAGGGATCTTGTGATCTATTCCTGAGTGTAGGACAGTTTAGAGACTTGTTCAAGCATAAGAAAACAAATGATAAGTATAATACGGGTGAACATAAGATGGCGCTTAATAGTGTTGAGCACCAAAAACGTGCACGATGGCACGACAAAACAAAGTTATTTCTACCCTATTACATGACTCCCCGAGTCCAAATGATTAATATTGTTTTTCAGCAGATCACATGTATGAACCGCCTGGCGGGTTAATTCTCCTGTTGACCTGAAGCGTCCGGGTCAGCCCTCTCTGCTTCTTCGCCCTGTTCCCTTTCCTGGAAGGTTGATGATGACCAGTCAATGCCATTCAAAGCTTCAAATTCAGCTTCATCATCAATTAGTCCGGCCGGGTCAACTTCAGGGGCGAAGGTATGCTTACGGAGTGGGGGGATCAGGCTGGTCACTTTATAATGTGGCGTGGGAATTCTCTGGTTCTCCGCGTCATAACCCGGTTGGTACTTGGTGAGATCTGCTTCATCGGTTATCAGGGTGGCCGCGGGCGTATCTCCTTCACACAAGTGGCGAAGTCTTCCTGTTCAAAGGGAGTGCCATCCTATTTAAGGCTCGGATAACCAATGGCGATGTCGTCCGGGTCTAACTCCGGTAGCCAAGCTTTGGCCCGACTTAAGGCAGCCACGGCTCCGGCTCTTGTAGACGATCGCCTTAGTTCAGTAAGTCGCTAGGGTAGCACAGAGAGTTTCCTTAGCACATCCACCAGGAGTGTGGACACTTCATTTGACAGGGCCACTGTGGCTAAGACACGCTGAGACCCGGTGTAGAGTTGCTCCACCAGTGTGTAAACCGCCTTCAGCTTGATCAACATGTCTTGATTAAGATTTGAACTCCTGGGGCCTGCATAGCAATGTTAGGTGAGTTAATGACAATTTATATGATCACTTGAAAGATTCAAATATTTGACGCGTGTAGGGCGACTTACCAAAGATTGCTGAGACCATCTGAGAGACATGACGTTTTAAGCTGGATAATTCACCGGTCGCCTCTTCAAGAGCCGCCTCTGCTTTCTCAGCTCGATTGATCAAAGCAATCTTTTCATCAGCCCAGGCCTTTTTCTCCATTTCAAAGTATTTTTTTTCATTTTTTCATGTTCAGATATACTGAATTCAAACTTGGAGTTGGCTCTTTGGGTTTCCGTCTCTTGTGCTTCCAGGCGGTTCTTCAAATCAGATACTTCAGATTCAAGTTGACTGGTGGTGGCCTTTACAAATACCGGGTCAAAGTCATGACTATTATCATACAATATTAAGTCCCAAGCCTTTTGCAAGCAACAACACTTGGCACTTGGGGGCTAATGTCTACCGAAGAATTTTACTTAAGTAGGCGGTTCATGAGAGTAAGTCCCAAGCACTTTGCAAGCAAGAGTACTTGGCACTTGGGGGCTAATGCATATTGCTATTAAAGTGTGTCAAGTATCTTATTCTATACAAGCATATGAAGAACCGGCTCAACCATGCTGATTAAGCCGTTCCTTGGGGACTACGGAGTAAGCCATTTTTCTTACATGTTATCCAAATATATCACTAATGTTATTTAGCTTGTTTCTAAGTCTACAACATATTCATCATAAGCAATAGACTTGGGGGCTGGCATAGTAAGGATAAACTAGTACAGAGAAAGGATTGTACCTCAAACTTCTGGTGCATCTGCTTCACCATATCAATTTCAATATCATGTCTGCTATGTACTTGGCTCATATAGCCGGAAAAAACCTCCCCAATACTCATATGAGTATAATCAGCAACATCAAGCTTGACCCTGCAGCGTTCCAGAAGCTCCTCCTTGGCGGAACATTTGGCTAGTATGGTTGGCCTTCCCGGCTCAATATAGCCGGTCTTGGTGATCTCGACATCAGGGTCTTGAGGATCATCCATCCTGACCGGGCTAGGGACTTCCAGGTTTTCAGAGCCATCAGCGGGTCGCTCGGCAGGCGGGTCAGCAATTGGAGTTGGCGTGTCATGAGCTGGCTCAGGTGGTGACTCAGGAGTTGAAGTTTCAGGTGCGGCCGTTCCAAGTTCCGGCTCTTTGAAGATCGGCTCTTCGGCCGACTTGTTCTTCTTTACCTTTTTGCTGGGCTTTGCTTTTCCGCTGCATAAGATCAAAAGGTCAGTGCAAATACAACAAATTGAGACAAACACAGGATAAGCAGGTTATCATTACCCTGGAGCGGTCTTGAGAGCCGGCAAATTGGACTGCTTTGAGTCGCCGGAGGAAGGTGAAGTTTCCTGATAATTCAAGTCAGAAGAATTGAGCGGTTGACAAGTGAGACCCGCCAAAGGATAAAGAGATTTAAATCAGAGGTGACCTCGTTCCGACGCTTCCTTGGTGTGTTCGGTAAGCCAGAGGAGAGTTCTGCATCCTTGCTGGTCTGGGTCTGCCTTCGACTCTCATGAATCTGCCGCTTCAAAAGAAATTGAGGATCTTGATAAGCTAAGGGATGTGAAAATCTTACTTTCCGTGTTACTCTTCGGATTTTCTGTCTTGGCAAAGGCTCGGAGTCGGAGGAAATGATAGTTACTTCTTCATCCTTGCCATGACTTGTTCCCATGTCCTCCTGCTGATAATCAGTGTCAATAAGATGGTTAAAAAAGGAGTCAAGAGAGTCAAGGGCTACCTCCGACTCAAAAGAATCTTCTAGCCGAAGCAAGTCGGAGGCGGTGGCCTTCTTGCCCTTCTTCCTCGCAGCCTCTTTCCTGGCGGCTCTCTTGGCCTTCCTGGCTTTCTTTGCAGCCTCATGATCATATTTAGCCTTCCAGAATTTATCACCAGCCTATGAAAATCAGCAAATGTATGAGTACAGATGAAACATCGAAGGATGAAGGTAATTTATTCTAATGGACGGCGGCTTACCACTGGAGCCGGGTTAGCTTCGCAGAAGGGGCTTAAGCCCACCTTATCACAGTCTACTAAGCTTTCATTCAGGAGAGACTTGGTCATGTCGTTGATGACTTGGTCAGGCAAATCATCATAACTATGCCGCAGAGGGTCATCTTTCTTGCCTGTGTAGGTGCACATCAGGCCAGGGCGGCGGCTCAATGGAATGACCCGCCAGGCAAGCCAAACCCGGACTAAATCGATGCCAGTTAATCCATTCCCCAAAAGAGCCTTGATTTTAGCCTTGGTGGGGGCAAGCGTCTGATGTTCAGCGGCTGTAATCTTGTCAGGAAGCTGATGATTGGACTCAAGACATAGAGCACGAAAACCAGGCAGAGGGTTCTCATCAGCCGGAGAATTGTCTTGGCAATAGAACCATGTCTGCTTCCAGTCTTTGGGATGGCTTGGTGGGTTGGCATAAGGAAAAATCATGTCTCTCCGACGTTGGACCGAGACGCCACCAAGTTCCAAGCTTTGTCCGTTGGCACACTCATTCTGGTGGTTCAAGTAAAATAACTCTCTGAAGAGTAGTATGTTGGGCTCTTCTCCAAGATATACCTCGCTAAATACTTGGAAATTGCAAATATTAGACACCAAGTTGGGTCCGATGTCTTGAGGATGGAGGTCAAAAAAAATGGAGGACGTCCCTGAAGAATTTTGAGCCGGGTGGTGAAAAACCCCGGTTCATGTGGTCAGTGAAGACAATGACATCCCCATCCTTGGGCTGAGGCTTTTCCTCCGTCGGGTCAGGAGCACGATATGACATAACTTCCTTCTTCGGCAGATAGCCGGTCTTCACAAAGTCATCAAGAGTACTGTCTGTGATGATGGATTTGACCCAGTTGCATGAAGTATGTGGTTTGGGTGGCATTGTGATGAAAGCCTAAGAAAGAGTAAAAAGTTCCGGTTCAAATTTAAGCCGGTGAAAAATATTACAGTGCATATTCAATATGGCGGCTTATAAAGGGGCCTAATGGTATAGGGCTAATTATGTCAGATTATTTAAGCCGCCATGAGCGCCATGAGCAGTTAAGTTATTTAAACCGCCATGGGCACTCAAGATTGTCAATCGAGCATTGCCTTTAAGCCGGTGATAAGTGTCACCATGGCTAGATGGATCTAACAAATACATTTTTTGCCTAAGTGTTGCACAAACAAGTTTCATAGGTTGCAACAGTTATTTTGGATCAAACATCTGTTCAGAAAAGAAAATATTCTAGACCTAAAAACAAAGTATAGATGAGTTCATTAGTTCTAATGAGGCCTTTTTACAAGAAAAAAGGGATCTGCGAGTATTGAAAATGGACGCGAAACAACTACCGCATGAGTTTCATACTTCTTTTGGATCAAAGGAGGCTGCGGTGGAGAAACAATGAAGAACCCATGATGAACAGCGAAGAATACGGAAGAACTCGCAAACTGATGAGAACATGGCTACCGCAGTTACACCCATATCCCCTATTGTTTTACCTCTTGGAACAATTGCTAGAGATCGCATAGGCCAATTAAATTATCAGGTACTTTCGTTTCTTGGTAATGTTTCTATTGTTCATGAGAATATGATGCTGCCTAACTTAGATACATTTGTGTTGCTTGCCATTGAAGGGCCTAGCACAGACAAGAAGGATGAACATTGGAGCATCGTTAAACACGGAGATGAAGGTGTGTGCCAAGAGAACAAGAACAGAGGTTCAAGTGGAGATTTTCGGACTTTGAAAGCCACCATGATGACATACAAGAAGATGGATGAAATATACAAGATGGCCTTTGATATTCGTCCATGGCTTATTATTGGTGTTGCGCCACCTTATTTTGGGCCAGGCCCATGTAATCTATTTTTAGAGTCCATATTGTAGGGGAAATGACTTAGGAGGTGTTTTTAGTCCCACCTTGCCTAGGGTGGACGAAATCCCCTCTCTTTTCCCTATAAATATAACCCTTAAGGCATCGTTTAGACTTGGGTTTTATTTAGTTAAAAGTTAGCCATCGCTTCAACTTCACGTACTTCGTTTGTGTCCAACGACCAGACCAAGATCGCTTATGAAACCCCACTTTTATCAATACTTCATCCATACTCGGAATATTCAGATTGCTTAATCATATTCTTGCTTGTTCTTCGATTGCTTGTAGGAATAGACCTTCGTGGTCAGGTTGATCATGCTCCAGCGTGGTCAATAACCTCTCGGAGTTGGTTTAGCGATTGCTAAGGCGCAACATCGTGCACGTTTGTAGTCGGATCGTCAAAGTCGTCTCCACCAAATCGATAGTTATCATCTCATCGAAAGATCGGGACACCCCGCCTCTATCAAGTGGTATCAGTTTTCAGGTTGCTCGGTGAGATTTTACAGTTTTTCGTAGTTTAGATCGAATCTGTTCTTCTTACCTATAGTCCACAAAAAAGCCACAAAAAAAGTTAGATTAGTTCATCATATCCGAGACAGTGTGAGTCTTTCGCTATTATCACTTAGTTTTGCATTGTTGAATTCTCGGTTGCATCGTGTGTCGAGTTGCTGGGTTTTAGTGTCTAGTCTTTTAGAGTTTCGAGTTCTAGTCACATTTTATTCACGTCATGTCCGCTCACACCATCATTGCTTTTGTTGACATCTTCCGCTGCCACTAATTTTCTTTGCCGCCGCTGTCACCATCACCACCATCTGTCTGCCATTGTCATTCATCGTCATTGTTTTCATACATCGATTCTACACCACCGCCGCCGCCGCCACCATCCATTAGTTGTCCAGCTGTCATATTCAACTTTGCATGCGTCAAGTAGAAGAAGAAAAATAAAGAAGAGGAGAGAGTTGGGTTGATTCCGTTTGAAAGATTTTGCTGAGAAAAAAAGAGAGAGAGAGAGATCCGTGCAAAGAGGTAACGTCGGGACTTGTTCTCCATGAATGTGGCCCTGGTTGTTGCTGAGAAGGTAGGAAGAAAGAGAACAAAAAAAACAAGAAGCAGATCGGTTGGGTTTTGGGTTGTCATCCCCACGTAGTTCATTTTCCTTTTTTTGAGCATCAGTACAGACACAAGCGCTCATATACACACGCATACACTCATCCCTATGAACGCACACACGCACGTCTTTCAAAGGATTTTTCACGTTTGGAAGTTTGCCGATCCGTTTTACCTTGTACTTGATCCTTTTCGTGGTAAACAAGGAGAGAAGAAGAGTACTTTGGAAGGAAATTACAGCGACACAAAAAAAGGGGCAAGTCTGATCCGCAAAAAGGGGGGGTGATTCCGTTGAGATTTCTAAGGAAAATAAATAGGGGTGCATATTTTTAAAGTGGATTTAAAAGGAAAGAACGAGGAAAAGGTGACGGGGTGTGTTTTATTTGGAAGGTTTGGACTGGCGCATAAAAAAAGAGCAAAAAAAGGGCAAGTTTGGTGCGGCCAAAGGAAAAGGGAGATTGAGTTTGGAAGGCATTAAATCTGATTGCTTTGGTTTCCCAGAAATCTGCATGTTATTTGCCACAAAAGGAAACCAGTCTGTTGGAAAGTTTGACGAACGAAAAAAAAGAGGCTGATTGAAGGGAAGAGATAATGTGGCTTGATTTTTGGGAAGACATCTCATTTTGTTGGAAAGTTTTGATGCTTCATTAATTCGGAGTCGCAGGCAACTTGGATAAGCCGAATATAAAAAAGGAAGGTAAAAGATTTGGTATGGTTCTTTAAGAAAAAAATAGCAAGGTGCAAGATTTCGCTTGGCAATTTCAGGTTGCAAGGCTGGTCCGACTAAAAAAAATAGGAAAGAAATCATGGAAGAAAGGAAAGGGTCCACGTGCTATTGATTTGTTTTGGCAGTTCTACTCCACGTCAGATCCTTGGAATCTGTTTTCTTTAGCACAAAGATGCTTTGGGTCTGACAATTTTGGTAAGGTTTGTTGGTGGAGGAATCCTAGTTCGCACGTTTGACTCTGAAAAAAAAGTAGTTTCCTTTCGAGAGAAGTGGAGTTCGCAGCCAAGAAAAAAAAGTAAAAAAAAACTTGGGTTGTGCATGCGCACTTGACATGCAAACAGAGAGCAGCCACGTGCCAAATATTTGGAGAGCTCATACATACCAGTAGTAGTGCTAGTGTGGCAAGTTAATTTGGTACAGTTGGCAGAAAAAGAAAGGATTATCCTGTGGTGGAAGAGAAGAGACATACTAGTGCTAGTACTACTTTCGAGTTGCAGCATCGCTCATAATTTTTCGTACAACTTGTACTTGTTGTCATAGTCTGTGAATTTCGTTTGTGTCTTAGGCTCGCGTCTCTAGCACGATCTAGCCTAGGACCAGCACTCGACCACTTTGAGCGAATTTTCAGCTTGCATTAATTAACGTGGTTGTAGCAATTTTCCCACATATATAAAGCGAACCCAGCTCCACATATTTCTACACCGTGCATACATACGTTCACCTGGCCATCGCTTTACCCCACTTTTGGAGTTATTCGACACCGCTGGTTACCGGTTACCACTTGCTGCATGGTAAGAACTTGTAAGACTTTGATTTGCTATACTGTGAGCGTTTTACCACCACTACCCAGTAGTTCATAAGAACATTATTTTTGGATTTTGTTTCTTGTTTCTACTAATCATGACAGGATCCAGAGTCAATTCATGGGCTTTGTCGATCGCGGGAGACGTGCCACCACCTATGCAAATACCACAACCGTCACGAGAGGTGTACAAACATCCAAATGCACATGATCATGTTAATGTTTCTATACCACCATTTAATGGCCGTTTTAGACCTGTTTTATATATTGAATGGGAGTTCGACATAAATAATATATTTGCTTCCCATAATTTTGATGAACGTAAAAAAGTTAAGGTTGCGGTTGGTTCTTTCACTGGTTATGCTTTAGTTTGGTGGAGTGAATATTGTCGGTTACACCCTAATGATATACCTTCTACTTGGGATGATTTGAAACTTTCCATGCGACATACATTCGTTCCCGCTTATTATACTCGTGACATGATTAAAAAGTTGCAACATTTAAAACAAGGTAGTGACACCGTAACGAAATATTATGATGCTTTACAAACTACCTTGTTGCATTCCTCTTTAGAAGAAAGTGAAGAAAATTTTATGGATATATTTTGGGGAGGATTAAACCGTGATATTCAGGAGATACTAATTCATGAAGAGTGTTATCCTCTGGACCGTTTGTTTCGTCTTGCTTGCAAAGCTGAACAGGAAATAAAATGATGTGTTGCCCACAAGGAGAACAAGCGCAAGAAGCACATTCCAAGCGATGATACGGTTGTTCCTTCCACTGCTAGGCGTACTATGACAACCACATCCATTTGTGTGAGGACTACATCACCTCCACCATGTGACACATCACCTTTGCGAGTGCCTACATCATCTGAGTCGATCGTAATAGGTAATGACAAAGGTACCGATCTTCCACCTCCACATGAGTATGATGCTTGCCTTGTCAATTTAATGCACCATGCAATGAGCTACCCACTACTTTGATCACACTAGTTATTTTAGACTATGTTGATGATTTGACTTTGCCATGTGATCAAACAATTTTGAGTGAACCCATTGAATTAACTATTGATGCAAAAGAAACATGTGACTCGGGGAATAAATCATATTTGGATCAAATATGTTTGAAAATAACTGTGCCAATGTTTAATCATTTTGATATGACCTCTAATCTTGGTGATGTTTCATCAATGTTGGGATGGTTTAATGATAAGCATTGTCAATCTTTTGATATGAATAAGAGCTGCACTTATATGTGCAAATTGAGTTGCAATATTTTCATGCCTTTGACTTCTTGTCATAATATATTGGCTTTATATTACACGACTTGTGAAAGGTGCTCTTGTATAATCATGTCACATGTGCCCCAACTGAGATCAGTAAAAATGGATGACATATACATATACAACGTGTACACCTTGTCTCTCTTGTTAGCCACATTTCAGACTAAGCAACGCCGAGGACGACTTTGTTTTGAAGAAGGGGAGGATGATGAGGACATGGCTACCACAGTTACACCCATATCCCCTATTGTTTTACCTCTTGGAACAATTGCTAGAGATCGCACATGCCAATTAAATTATCAGATACTTTCATTTCTTGGTAATGTTTCTAGTGTTCATGAGAATATGATGCTGCCTAACTTAGATACATTTGTGTTCCTTGCCATTAAAGGGCCTAGCACGGACAAGAAGGATGAACATTGGAGCATCGTCAAACACGGAGATGAAGGTGTGTGCCAAGAGAACAAGAACAGAGGTTCAAGTGGAGATTTCCGGACTTTGAAGCCACCATGATGACATACAAGAAGATGGATGAAATATACAAGATGGCCTTTCATAAATTTCGTCCATGGCTTATTATTGGTGTTGCGCCACCTTATTTTGGGCCAGGCCCATGTAATCTATTTTTAGAGTCCATATTGTAGGGAAAATGACTTAGGAGGTGTTTTTAGTCCCACCTGCCTAGGGTGGATGAAATCCCCTCTCTTTTCCCTATAAATATAACCCTTAAGGCATCGTTTAGACTTGGGTTTTATTTAGTTAAAAGTTAGCCATCGCTTCAACTTCGTGTACTTCGTTTGTGTCCAACAACCAGACCAAGACCGCTTATGAAACCCCACTTTTATCAATACTTCATCCATATTCGGAATATTCAGATTGCTTAATCATATTCTTGCTTGTTCTTCGATTGCTTGCAGGAATAGACCTTCATGGTCAGGTTGATCATGCTCCAGCATGGTCAATAACCTATCGGAGTTGGTTTAGCGATTGCTAAGGCGCAACGTCGTGCACAAAGTCGTCTCCACCAAATCGATAGTTATCATCTCATAGAAAGATTGGGACACCCCGCCTCTATCACAAACCCTAATGTGGATCTAAGGGGCGGAAAGGCAAAGACTTACGGTTGCAGATCTACTACGGAGGGTCGCCGCCGTTCTCTGGACTGATTCAGGTCGATGCAGCGGCCAAGGTCGAGGAAGACAAGGTGCACTGCGGCGGCGGCGGAGCTCGACCGGCAGTAGGGTTGCGAGAGGAAGATGAGGAAGGGTAGAATGAGGAAAGACCTAGTCGTGTCTATTTATAAGAGAAGACTGATAAGTGGGCGCGAAAAAAACGAGGAGGCCGAAAACATGGTTATCCAGCTATACGGATGCCTCGATTCGCGGGATGGTCATTAAGATAAGGATCCATTGAGATATGTTGGACAAAACGTGCCTTAATGGCAGATGACGTCATGGCGGGTTACCATGAATCCAAAGGATGACATCTTGGTGGGTTACAAATACTTCATAAGCAAAGAGCAGAAGATTCTTCTTAAGTGTCGAAGATTGACATGAACCAGTCCAAATCAATCTGCAGCCTAATGTTGGGGATATAACTATTAGGTATGACCCGCCGAGGAGGGGCCGGGTTATACCTATAAGTACTCTTGAAGCCCAAGACCAAGCTTGAAGATGGCGGTTCAGTTAAGGGCCCAAAGCCCAGAGGCGACTTAAGGCCCGTAGAGATAAACTGCCATATGTATATGACTGTATTGTAAGGCAAGAATAGTTAGAGACCGAGCCGAACACTGTTTGTGAGCCGGCTGGGACTCTGTGAGCCGTTGGGCGTTGACCTATGTATATAAAGGGACGACCCGGTGGCGGTTCAGGGCAAGTAACATCAGATCGAGAGCTAGGTCAAGCGAAATTGCTCCCTGGTAATCGAGACATAAGCAATCCCACTCGAAACTGGATCGTAGGCTTTTACCTTCACCGTAAGGGGCCGAACCAGTATAAACCTCGTGTCCTTTGTCCCGATTAACCCCTTTAAGCTTCCTAGTTGCGATGGCTCCATGACTAAGTGCTTCCACTAGGACATCTGACGTGACAATTCCACGACATGACCCTAGGAAGAGGGGTCCGAAACTAACCGTATCTCTTGTTTGCCCACACATACGGACTCTAAAAACAGCCTACACTTATGTATTTCAAAATTACATGGGCCTAGCCCAATAATAAGGTGACACAACACCTATAATAGCCTCTAGACTAAATTTGTGAAGTGGCATCTTGTATATTTCGTCCAAGCTTTCATGCACTCATTACGGTGGCTTCATAGTCCTGAAATCATCACTTGAAACTCCGCTCTTGTTCCCCTTGTGTCATGGAATTGTCATGGCAGATGTCCTAGGGAAAGGACTTAGTCGTGGAGCCATCGCAACTAGGTTAGCTTAAAGGGGTTAAATGGGACAAAGGACACAGAGAGTTTATACTGGTTCGGCCCCTTGCGGTGAAGGTAAAGGCCTAATCCAGTTTGAGGTGGTATTGCTTATGTCTCGATTACTAGGGAGTGAATACGCTCGACCTAGCTTTCGATCTCTTGTTTCTTGCCCTGAACTGCCACCGGGTCGTCCCTTTATATACACAGGTTGATGCCCAGCAGCTCACAGAGTCCCGGTCGTCTCATAGACAACGTGTCCGACTCGGTGACTAAATATACTTGCCTTACAATATAAGTCATACATATATGGCGGTTTACCCCTATGGGCTTTACGTCGCCCTTGGGCTTTGGGCCCTTGCTTCACGAACCGCCATCTTCAACATCCTCATGGGCTTCACATTGATGAACCGCCATAGGTATAACCCGGCCCCTCCTGGGCGGGTCATACCTAATAGTCATATCCCAACATTAGGCCCCATATTGATTTGAACTCGTTCATGTCAAT
Source organism: Triticum dicoccoides (assembly GCF_002162155.2). NCBI lineage: Eukaryota > Viridiplantae > Streptophyta > Magnoliopsida > Poales > Poaceae > Triticum > Triticum dicoccoides. The sequence goes on from NW_021265277.1 coordinate 51,466, forward strand.
CTTCAACACTTACAAAAATCCTTCCTTCTTTATTTGTGCGCGATCTCATAACCCGCCATGACGTCATCTTCTGCGATTGTGGTAACCCGCCATGACGTCATCTGCCATTAACTTTACACAAGATCCAATATATCTTAACATATCCTTATCTTTAATAACCTTTCCGAAAATCGAGGCGTCCAAACGGCTGGATAATCATTCTTTGGCCTCCACATTTTTCGCGCCCACCTGTTACCTTCTCCTTATAAATATGGTCAAACAACCCTCCATCCACTTTCCCCCATTGCCTTCTCGTCTTCTTCTTCCTCTCGCGACTCCTCTGCCTCCTCGAGCTTCGCCGCCCTCCGTCCTCCGAACGTTGCACCAACTCAGGCCGCTGCATCAACCCGACTGGTCCAAAAAACGCCCGCGCTCCACCATAGTCCATCTGCATCTGTAAGTGTTCATCTCCCTATGCGTTAGATCCGCATTAGGGTTAGCCTTGTTCTTCGGTGTTCTTCGTTGTTCTTCATTGTACCTTTAGTCTGTCCTTACTTAGATCCAAATATGTCCTTTAAGACACGCGGAATCTGTTTCTATTCCTTCTCTTATCACAAAACTTGCTTCACAGATGCAGAAATCTCGCCCTTGTGCTAGTTCCTCTGCTGCTGCAATATTTAGGTTTTAATTTATTTTCTTTTTTCACACAACGCTAGATCCAAATCACCTGCTCCAGTCTCTAAAACCCTGTTTTTTCAACACTTCACAAATTTCACTCTTGATAGATATCAATCTGGTCATGGCGGCTTACATCACCGGTTATCACTTAGCCATATATCATTAGGCCCCTTTTAAGCCGCCACTCAGAATATATACTGTAGCGTTTTATTTCCGGCTTAACAGATCATCTTAAACCGGCAAAATTGTTCTTTCTTTTAGGCTTCTTTCTTCACAATGCCGCCGAAGACATCCACTTCATGTAATTGGGTTCCCTCCATTGTCACTGAGAACGCTCAAAGACTTTGTCAAAACTGTCATGCATTATCGCGCCCCCAATCCAGAAGAAGAAAGACCTCAGCCAAAGGATGATTAGGTCATTGTTTTTACTGACCACATGAATCAGGGCTTCTCACCGCCCGGTTCTAAATTTTTCCGAGATGTTCTGCACTTCTTTCAGCTTCATCCTTAAGACATTGGACCCAATTCCGTGTCAAACATCTGCAACTTTCAAGTTTTCTATGAAGTGTACCTTCAAGAGGAGCCCAGTGTTGAATTGTTTAGGGAATATTTTTATTTGAACCGCCAAAACAAATTTATGAATGGACCCAGCTTGGAACTTGGCGGAATCTCAATTCAACGAAGAAGAGATGCTATCTTCCCCTATGCTCGCTTGCCAAGTCACCCCAAAGATTGGAACCAGACATGGTTTTATTGCAAAGATACCTCTCCGGTTGACGAGAACCCACTGCCAGGCTATCGTGCCCAGCCTCTTGACTCAAAACATCATCTTCCTGAGAAGCTTAACACTGCTGAACATGCAAAGCTCGCCCCCACCATTGCAAAGGTCAAGGCTCTGCTGGGAAACGGTTTAACTGGCATTGACTTGGTTCGATGCTGGGTTGCTTGGCGGATCATACCCTTGAGTCGCCGATCCGGCTTAATGTGTACTTACACGAGTCGTAAAAAGGATCCACTACGCCACATCTCCGTGCGTTTAACTGATGAAGCAATCAATGAAATGACAAAGAGCCTTCTGAATGAAGATCCGGAAGACTGCAACAAAGTGGGTCTGAACCCTTTCTGCAAACTTAACCCCGCCACCAGAGGTGAGTCTTTAAATTACTTACTTTACCTTCATCACTCCAATATTCTATTAACTCAACTTTGATGACTTTCACAGGCTGACTCTGATTTTTGGAAAAAGAAATATAACCATGAAGCTGCCAAAAAGGCCAGGGCTGCCAAGAAAGCTGCCAAGAAGAATAAGAAAAAAAACCAAGTACTTCCGAGCTGTTTGAACTGGACGACAACTCTAAGTCAGAGGTAGCTCTTGATTCCCTTGGCTCCTTTTTCAACTATCTTATTGACATTGATTATCATCAGGTGACATGAGGGCCAGTCAAGCAATCGAGGAAGAGGTAACTATCATTTCCTCGGACTCCGAGCCTTTGCCAAGACAGAAAACTCGAAGAGTAACCCGAAAAGTAAGCTTTTCACACCCCTTAGCTCATCTGGATCCTCACTTTATTTTGAAGCAACAACAACACGAGAACCAGCGACAGACTCGGACCAACGATGGTGAAGAATTATCTTCCGGCTTACCAAACACCCCAAGGAAACATCAAAACGAGGTCACCCCAAATTTAAACTCTTTTTATCCTCTAGCGGGTCTCATTCGCCGGCCACTTAATTCTTTCAATTCAAATTATCAGGAGACTTCTCGCTCCTCCTCCGGCGACTCATCACAGTCCCAGCTGCCGGCTTTCAAAACTGCTCCTGGGTAGTAACAGTTACTTATTATTTGCTCCTTATGCTCCTTTATATTTACACTGACCTCTCATGACCCATGCAGTGGAAAGGCCAAGCCTAGCAAGAAGGCAAAGGTGAACAAACCGGCTGAAGACACCAAAATCCCTAAACCGGAGCAACAGATTCCAGCGTCTGACACCTCCGTCCCACAACCAGAAGAACCTGTTCCTGATGTTCCACCAGAAATTCCTGACCCTTCCATTGACCAGGCAAACAACGATCCTTTGAATACTGAATTATCAAGCCCAATTAAACCAGTTGAAACACATGCTGATTATGTGATGATTACCAGCACCGGCTTTAGAGAGCCGGGAAGACCTACTGTCTTGGCCAAGCACTCCACCAAAGAAGAACATATTAAGAGGCGAAAAGTGAGATTTGATGTTGCCAACTACTCTCAATTGAGTGTTAATGAAGTATTCTCTGGTTATCTCAATCAAGTGCACACCAGTCGCGACCTTGAAATTGACATGGTGAAGCAGATGCATCAAAAATATGAGGTATGGACTCCTGCTTTAATGAATTATGCATATTCTGTGAGCCCCCAAGTCTACTGTGTATGATAGGATTGAATATGCTATAGACTTAGAATAACCCTGAATATAAATAGCATCCTTTGATAAAGCCCTTTAAAATCCGGCTTACACCGTCCGGGTTAAAGCAGATCTGTAATGATTAACACTACATCCGTAGCCCCCAAGGGCCGGTTTAATCAACATGAATGAGCCGGTCCTGTTCATCATTGTTTATAGATCAAAGCTTAATTGTGTAGCCCCCATGAACCGTCTGTGATCGTTTGCGGCACAAACGAGTCATCATAAAGTAGTAAGAAGACACAAGCAATATGCATTAGCCCCCAAGTGCCAAGTACTCTTGCTTGCAAAGTGCTTGGGACTTATTCACATAAGCCGTTGTATGAATAATTTTTTAGGTAGGCATTAGCCCCCAAGTGCCAAGTGTTGTTGCTTGCAAAAGGCTTGGGACTTCATTCCTGTAACCCAAATATGAACATGATTTGGAACTTGTGTATGTACAGGACACCACTGCTCAACTTCAATCGTAATTGACTAACGTGAAAACCCGGCTGGAGCACCAAGAATCTGAGACCCGAAAAGCGGACTCAAAATTCCAATTTAGCTTGGCTGAAAAGAAAAAAATTGAAGACCAGTTTTGAGGTTGAAAGAAATGCCTCGGCTGAAGAAAAAACTTCCTTGATACAGCAGGCTGAAAAGGCGGAGGCGACTCTCTAGGAGGTGACCACCGACCTTACCAGTTTAAAACATCATGTATCTCAGATGGTTTCTGCTATCTTTGGTGAGTCGCCTTGCTAGTATGAAATTTGAATATCTTCCTTGATGGTATAAACCGCCTCTAACCCATCCATAATTATGATGCAGATCCCAGGAGCAACAATCTGAGTCAAGAGATGCTTGTAAAGCTCAAGGCTGTTTATACACTTGTTGAACAGTTATATACTAGAACTCAGCGCGCACTGGCCACAATTTCTCCAACTAATCAAGCACCTACTCTCTTGAGTGATGTCTTGAAAAAGCTTTCTGTTCTTCCTAAGAGGATTAATGAGATGAAGCGATCATCTGCAAGAGCCGGTGCTGTAACAGCTTTAAGCCGGGCCAAGGCATGGTTAGCAGAGCTAGACCCGACCAACATAGCTACCGGGTATCCAAGCTTACAAGAAGATGGCACTCCCTTTGAGAAGAAAGACTTCGCCGCCTGCGTGAAGGAGATACGTCCCCTGGCCAGCCTGATTGCAAATGAAACGGATACCAACCAGCTTATGACATGGAGAATCACAAGCTGCCTACGCTGACTTATAAAGTGATGGATCTAATTCCCGCAACCCGTAAGCACACTTTTGCTCCTGAAGTTGAACCGTCTGAGCTTATCGATGATGAAGCTGAATTCCAAGCCTTGTGTGGAATTGATTGGTCATCACCAAACTTCTAGGCAGCAGAGGAGGACGAAGAACCGGAGAAGAATGATCCAGAAGCTTCAAGCCATTAGGGCTAAGAAGATTGATCCGCTGGGCGGTTCATACATTTGATCTTCTGAAAACACTTAATCATTTTGGCTCATTGAGTCATGTAATAGGCTAGTAAAAACTTCGATGTGCCGTGCCATCGTGCATGCTTTGTTTTGCGCAACACTGTTTGATCCGCCACTTCAAAACTATCATCTTACACTTATGATGACATTGATTGATGCAAATGAGATTTAGTACTATCCTGCACAGAAGTAGATCACAAGAGCCCTGGCGGTTTACCGCAGGGCGGGTCATAATATCCCGTATAAAACCGCTGATGATTAAAACAGTTTATAGGTAGGGCCTGTTTAATCATAATTAGATATAATCAGAACAAAAAATGTCATACCTGTGATATTGAATCGTACTGCCGACTTATGATACCCGTGCAGTAAGGGTGATAACCCAAAACTTAGAAGACAAAACTTCAAAGTATTTACTATCATCATATGCTGGCGATTTATCGTCCACAGCCAGGCCGGGTTATCAGAAACCACAGATATATGCAAATATGAGTCGTAAAACTTGAGGCTACATGGCCCGAATCACTTTAAACCATATGTCAAGATGGTATCAAGATGAACCCAAAAAATGTTCAAAAAACCAAGAAAAACGAGAAAACGAGGCTTTCGTAGGCCGCCTGATAAAGGCAAAGGTGTCCCGTCTTTCGATGAGATGATGGATATCGCTTTGGTGGAAGTCGACTTTGACGATCCGACTACGAACGTGCGAGGACGTCGCGCCTTAGCAATCGCTAAACCAACTCCGAGAGGTTATTGACCACGCCGGAGCACGATCAACCTGACCACGAGGGTCTGTTTCCTGCGAGCAAACGAAGAACAAGCAAGAAACTAAGATTGCAATCTGGATATTGCGAATATAAGATGAAAGCTTTATTGATCAAGGTGGGGTTCTGTGACGCCTTTGTCTGGTCGTTGAACACAAACGAAGTACGCGAAGTTGCAGCTATGGCGAACTTTTAATCTAAACAAAACCCAAAGTCTAAACGATGCCCTAAGGGCTGTATATATGGAGGAAGAGGGGGGGAATTTCGTGGCCCTTGGTGGAGGGGTCCGAAATCAACCCTATCTCTTGTTTCCCCACACAAACGGACTCTAAAAATAGCCTATACTTATGTATTTCGAAATTACATGGGCCTGGCCCAATAATAAGGTGACGCAGCACCTAAAATAGCCTCGGGACGAAATTTATGAAGTGGCATCTTGTATATTTCGTCCAAGGCTTCATGCACCCATTATGGTGGCTTCAAAGTCCTGAAATCATCACTTGTAACTCCGTTCTTGTTCCCCTTGCGCATGCCATCATCTCCATGCTTGTTCTTGCTCCAATGTTCATCCTTCTCCAAGCTAGGCCCTTCATTTGTAAGCAAAACAAATGTATCCAATTTAGGCAGCATCATATTCTCATGAACATTAAAATCATTACCAAGAAACGAAAGTACCTGGTAACTTAGTTGGCGTGCACGAGCTCTAGTAATTGGTCCAGTATGTATAGCAGCAGGGGCTGTGGGTGTAACAATTGTATTGATGTCCTCATCATCCTCCCCTTCTTGAAATGAAGTCGTCCTCGACGGAAGTTCATCTTCCTCACCCAAATAAGGCTTCAAATCTGCAATGTTAAAAGTGGGACTAACCCCAAAATCTGCAGGCAGCTCAAGTTTATATGCATTATCATTTATTTTCTCTAACACCTTAAAGGGACCATCAGCACGTGGCATTAACTTTGATTTGCGCAAATCAGGAAATCTATCCTTACGCAAATGTAACCAAACAAGATCTCCAGGTGCAAACACAACATGTTTTCTACCCTTATCTCCAGCAAGTTTATATTTAGCATTCATGCGCTCAATGTTTTCCTTAGTTAACTCATGCATTTTTAAAATCAATTCAGCACGTTGTTTAGCATCGAAATTAACCTTCTCCGAAGATGGAAGCGCCTCCTGCAACAACAAAAGACGAACGGAGCTAGCTGGAATGCATAGCTTGTTAGCACGAAACACAAATCCATCGTTAACAACAAACTTGTTCCACATTCTTCCTTCTTTACAATTATGCATTACATCTTTAAAATCAGCATCATGCACATATTGATCTTTGATGGTCTCCAAACCAAATATTTTGAAGTCAAGTTGTGAAAGCATAGTATAGCGACGAGACAATGCATCAGCAATAACATTTTCCTTTCCCTTCTTGTGTTTAATGACATAAGGGAAAGTCTCAATGAATTCAACCCATTTAGCATGTCTACGATTCAGTTTAGCTTGACTTTTAATATGTTTTAATGATTCATGATCAGAATGTATAACAAATTCTTTGGGCCATAAATAATGTTGCCATGTTTCTAAAGTCCGAACAAGAGCATATAATTCTTTATCATAAGTAGAATAATTCAGACTAGGCCCACTCAATTTTTCAGAAAAGTATGCAACAGGTTTGCCATCTTGTAATAACACACCTCCTAATCCAATTCCACTAGCATCACATTCAAGCTCAAAAGTCTTATTAAAATCAGGAAGTTGGAGTAAAGGAGCATGTGTCAACTTATCTTTCAATACCGTGAAGGCTTCTTCCTGTGCGGTACCCCAAAGAAAAGGCACATCTTTCTTTGTAAGCTCATTGAGAGGTGCAGCAATGGTGCTGAAATATCTCACAAAACGCCTATAGAATCCAGCGAGGCCAAGAAAACTCCTCACTTGTGTGACCGTTTTGGGCTGCGGCCAACTCTCAATAGCTTCAATCTTGGCTTTATCAACTTCAATTCTCTGTGGAGTAACAACATAGCCAAGAAAAGATACTCGGTCGGTGCAAAAGGTGCACTTCCCAAGGTTACCAAACAAACGTGCATCACGTAGAGCAATAAAAACAGCACGTAAATGTTCCAAATGTTCCTCCAAAGATCTGCTATAAATCAATATGTCATCAAAGTAAACTACCACAAATCGTCCAATGAAAGCACGTAAAACTTCGTTCATTAATCTCATGAAAGTACTAGGTGCATTAGTTAACCCAAAAGGCATGACTAACCACTCATATAATCCAAACTTAGTTTTAAATGCTGTTTTCCATTCATCTCCCAATTTCATACGAATTTGATGGTAGCCACTATGCAAATCAACTTTGGAGAATATTGTAGAGCCACTCAATTCATCAAGCATATCATCTAGCCTAGGAATAGGATGACAATAACGAATAGTAATATTATTAATGCCTCTACAATCAACACACATACGTGATGTACCATCCTTTTTCGGCACTAGAATAATAGGAACAGCACAAGGACTAAGGGATTCGCGTATATAACCTTTGTCGAGAAGCTCTTGTACTTGACGCATAATCTCCTTCGTCTCCTCTGGATTGGTACGGTATGGTGCACGGTTTGGCAGTGAAGCACCGGGAATTAAGTCAATCTGATGCTCAATCCCTCGAATAGGCGGTAATCCCGGTGGCACGTCTTGTGGAAAAACGTCAGCGAACTCCTGCAAAATGTTAGTGACAGCAGGAGGCAAAGAGGAAGGCACGTCCTCGAATGAAAATAATGCCTCTTTGCACACAAAAGCATAGCAAACAGATTTGCTGAAATCTAGCTCATCAATATCAGATTTGGTGGCAAATAAACATGCACTTTTCAATTTAATTTCAGAAGCAACATGATACAGGCGAGGGTGTCCCGATCTTTCGATGAGATGATAACTATCGATTTGGTGGAGACGACTTTGACGATCCGACTACAAACGTGCACGACGTTGCGCCTTAGCAATCGCTAAACCAATCTCCTGAGGTTACTGACGATGCCGGAAGCACGGTCAGCCTGACCACGAAGGTCTATTCCTGCAAGCAATCGAAGAACGAGCAAGAATATGATAAAGCAATCTGAATATTGCAAATATATATGAGGTATTGATAATGGTGGGGATCCGTAAGCGGTCTTGGTGTGGTCGTTGGACACAAACAAAGTACACGAAGTTGCAATGGCTAACTTTTAACTAAACAAATCCCCAGGAAAAGCTACTAGATGGATCTACTTATATAGGAGCAAGGGGTGGCGGCCAAGGAGGTGGGAGGACGTCCCAAGGAAGCCTAAAACTAAATCTAGGTCGTACAAGGCCAATGGGCCCAAGTGGAGGTGATGTAACACCTTTGGACTTGTAGTTTGACTCGGATTCTGCTGCAGCATCAGATTGTTTCGTCCACAACTCAACGCTCCGGACGAATTTGAAGGTGATTCTAATTGGGTTGGAAAGTGCTCGAAATCTAGTTTCCAAGAAAAAAAGAATCACCCAATTCGGAGTCCGTATGAAAAACTTGTGTCCGTTTTGAGTCAGGTGTGTCTGTGCAGTCCGAATCTGAATCCAGAACGTGAGAGACTTGGACTCTATCCTCTCTTGGGCCAAAAGTGACGTGAGAGAACTTTTTGGACAGCAAATAAACATCTCTTTCTTCCTTATCTTCATATGTGGATTGTACAAATGTCCCATACACCTTCAATTAGACAAAACACAAAAGTGTGTGAAGTATTTTTGTTCTGGATAACATAAATAGATTATTGAATAGTTTGCACTAGAAATCACCTGACAAATATGCATATATGCAATATTTTTGGTCATATCCAAGGTAGTCATGTCCTCATCACAACACTAGATGGTTTATTATTAGGCTTCATTTGTTGCTCAAATTCTTTTGCCACAATCTGATTTTCACTCTTATTCTTCTCCTGTTGTGCTTTATTAGCTCTATTAATATCATCTTTCAAAATGGAATCAGGAGTCATAGGAAGCAAAGTAATATTTTTATCCTTATGAACAAGAGTATAGTGATTGTTTCTACCATGGTGTACAGAATTTTTATCAAATTGCCATGGTCTACCAAGTAATAAGGAACATGCTTGCATAGGTACCACATCACAATCAACATAATCAGCATATGTAGAGATACTAAAATGCACACGAACAGTACGTGTTACCTTAACCTTGCCGCTGTTGTTGAACCATTGGATGTAGTAAGGATGTGGATGTGGTCTTGTGGTGAGAGAAAGCTTCTCCACCATCTCCATGCTAGACAAGTTGTTGCAGCTCCCTCCGTCTATTATGACGCGCACAGAACGTTCCTTCACAACTCCCTTGGTATGGAACAAATTGTGCCTCTGATTTTGCTCAGCTTGTGTGACCTGCACACTCAAAACACGTTGAGCAACTAAACATTCATACCTGTCAGCGTCTTCAGGAGCCATGTATTGTGTCTCATGATCAGAATCATCTCCACCATGTTCTTCACGTGTAATAAGAGCCAATGTCTCCTCATCATAGTCACTAGCGGACTCATATCCACCATCCGCGGTAGCAATCATCACACGTGGAGATTTGCATTCCCTCGCATAATGACCTCCTCCCTTACAACGACGACAAATAATATCACTTGTGTGCCCTGTTGATGCCATGGAAGAAGAAGAACGCTGTGCAGGCCCCGCAGGTGCGCTCTTGGCAGATAATGGTGGTTGTGCCTGTTTTCTTGTATCACGGCTGGAGGTGGCACCGGATGGAGGTGCTGGTGCAGTTGAAGTAGAAGATGCACGTGGTGTCCATGATGAAGGTCGGCCTGCAGAAAAGTTAGTTCGCCCCAATGCTTGTCGATCCTGTACTTCACGTTCAGCTTTACAAGCAAGATGGAATAAACGAGTGATATTAGTATACTCCTTATAGTCTAGAATGGTATGAAAAAGTTTGTGCCGATATTTTTGGGTTTTGTTTCTTGTTCTACTAATCATGACAGGATCCAGAGTCAATTCATGGGCTTTGTCGATCGCGGGAGACGTGCCACCACCTTTGCAAATACCACAACCGTCACGAGAGGTGCACAAACATCCAAATGCACATGATCAGGTTAATGTATCTATACCACCATTTAATGGCCGTTTTAAACCTGCTTTATATATTGAATGGGAGTTCGACATAAAAAATATATTTGCTTCCCATAATTTCAATGAACATAAAAAGGTTAAGGTTGCGGTTGGTTCTTTCATTGGTTATGCTTTGGTTTGGTGGAGTGAATATTGTCGGTTACACCCTGATTATATACCTACTACTTGGGATGATTTGAAACTTGCCATGCGACATACTTTCGTCCCTGCTTATTATACTCGTGACATGATTAAGAAGTTGCAACACTTAAAACAAGGTAGTGAAACTGTAACAAAATATTATGATGATTTACAAACTACCTTGTTGCATTCCTCTTTAGAAGAAAGTGAAAATGATTTTATGGATAGATTTTGGGGAGGATTAAACCGTGATATTCAAGAGATACTAATTCATGAAGAGTGTTATCCTATGGACCATTTGTTTCATCTTGCTTGCAAAGCTGAACAGGAAATAAAACGACGTGTTAGCCACGAGGAGAACAAGCGCACGGTGCACATTCCAAGAGTTGATATGATTGTTCCTTCAACTACTAGGCATACTATGACAACCACATCCGTTGTTGTCAGGACTACATCACCTCCACCATGTGACACATCGCCCCCGAGAGTGGCTACATCATCTGAGTTGATCATAAGAGGTAATGACAAAGGTACTGATCTTCCATCTCTACATGAGAATGATGAATGCCTTGTCAATTTGAATGCACCATCTGATGAGCTACCCACTACTTTGATCACACCACCTATTTTAGAGGACTACGTTGATAATTTGACTTTGCCATGTGATCAAATAACTGAAATACCAACAATTTTGAGTGCACCCATTGAATTAACTATTGATGCAAAAGAACCAATGTTTAATCATTTTGATATGACCTCTAATCTTGGTGATGATTCTGTGTTGAATGACTTATTGCATGTTTGCTTATTTAAGCATATTGTAGCATGTAAATTTGATGCAAGTAAGGTTTATTCACCAATGTTGGGATGGTTTAATGATGAACATTGTCAATCTTTTGAAATGAATAAGAGCTTCACTTATATGTGCAAACTGAGTTGCAATATTTTCATGCCTTCTACTTCTTGTGCTAATTTTTTGGCTTTAGATTTTGTGAACTATGCAAGTTACTCATCTATTCAAGTGTCATATATGCAAAAATCAAGGGAAGTAAAAATGGATGACATATACATATACAACATGTACACCTTGTCTCTTTTGTTAGCCACATTTCAGATTAAGCAACGCCGAGGACGGCTTTATTTTCAAGAAGGGGAGGATGATGAGGACATGACTACCTTGGATATGACCAAAAATATTGCATATATGCATATTTGTCAGGTGATTTCTAGTGCAAACTATTCAATAATCTATTTATGTTATCCAGAACAAAAATACTTCACACACTTTTGTGTTTTGTCTAATTGCAGGTGTATGGGACATTTGTACAATCCACATATGAAGATAAGGAAGAAAGAGATGTTTATTTGCTGTCCAAAAAGTTCTCTCACGTCACTTTTGGCCCAAGAGAGGATAGAGTCCAAGTCTCTCACGTTCTGGATTCAGATTCGGACTGCACAGACACACCTGACTCAAAACGGACACAAGTTTTTCATACGGACTCCGAATTGGGTGATTCTTTTTTTCTTGGAAACTAGATTTCGTGCACTTTCCAACCCAATTAGAATCACCTTCAAATTCGTCCGGAGCGTTGAGTTGTGGACGAAACAATCTGATGCTGCAGCAGAATCCGAGTCAAACTACAAGTCCAAAGGTGTTACATCACCTCCACTTGGGCCCATTGGCCTTGTACGACCTAGATTTAGTTTTAGGCTTCCTTGGGACGTCCTCCCACCTCCTTGGCCGCCACCCCTTGCTCCTATATAAGTAGATCCATCTAGTAGCTTTTCCTGGGGATTTGTTTAGTTAAAAGTTAGCCATTGCAACTTCGTGTACTTTGTTTGTGTCCAACGACCACACCAAGACCGCTTACGGATCCCCACCATTATCAATACCTCATATATATTTGCAATATTCAGATTGCTTTATCATATTCTTGCTCGTTCTTCGATTGCTTGCAGGAATAGACCTTCGTGGTCAGGCTGACCGTGCTTCCGGCATCGTCAGTAACCTCAGGAGATTGGTTTAGCGATTGCTAAGGCGCAACGTCGTGCACGTTTGTAGTCGGATCGTCAAAGTCGTCTCCACCAAATCGATAGTTATCATCTCATCGAAAGATCGGGACACCCTCGCCTGTATCATGTTGCTTCTGAAATTAAATTGAAAAGTGCATGTTTATTTGCCACCAAATCTGATATTGATGAGCTAGATTTCAGCAAATCTGTTTGCTATGCTTTTGTGTGCAAAGAGGCATTATTTTCATTCGAGGACGTGCCTTCCTCTTTGCCTCCTGCTGTCACTAACATTTTGCAGGAGTTCGCTGACGTTTTTCCACAAGACGTGCCACCGGGATTACCGCCTATTCGAGGGATTGAGCATCAGATTGACTTAATTCCCGGTGCTTCACTGCCAAACCGTGCACCATACCGTACCAATCCAGAGGAGACGAAGGAGATTATGCGTCAAGTACAAGAGCTTCTCGACAAAGGTTATATACGCGAATCCCTTAGTCCTTGTGCTGTTCCTATTATTCTAGTGCCGAAAAAGGATGGTACATCACGTATGTGTGTTGATTGTAGGGGCATTAATAATATTACTATTCGTTATCGTCATCCTATTCCTAGGCTAGATGATATGCTTGATGAATTGAGTGGCTCTACAATATTCTCCAAAGTTGATTTGCGTAGTGGCTACCATCAAATTCGTATGAAATTGGGAGATGAATGGAGAACAGCATTTAAAACTAAGTTTGGATTATATGAGTGGCTAGTCATGCCTTTTGGGTTAACTAATGCGCCTAGTACTTTCATGAGACTAATGAACGAAGTTTTACGTGCTTTCATTGGACGATTTGTGGTAGTCTATTTTGATGATATACTGATTTATAGCAGATCTTTGGAAGAACATTTGGAACATTTACGTGCTGTTTTTATTGCTCTACGTGATGCACGTTTGTTTGGTAACCTTGGGAAGTGCACCTTTTGCACCGACCGAGTATCTTTTCTTGGCTATGTTGTTACTCCACAGGGAATTGAAGTTGACAAAGCCAAGATTGAAGCTATTGAGAGTTGGCCGCAGCCCAAAACGGTCACACAAGTGAGGAGTTTTCTTGGCCTCGCTGGATTCTATAGGCGTTTTGTGAGAGATTTCAGCACCATTGCTGCACCTCTCAACGAGCTTACAAAGAAGGATGTGCCTTTTGTTTGGGGTACCGCACAGGAAGAAGCCTTCACGGTATTGAAAGATAAGTTGACACATGCTCCTTTACTCCAACTTCCTGATTTTCATAAGACTTTTGAGCTTGAATGTGATGCTAGTGGAATTGGATTAGGAGGTGTGTTATTACAAGATGGCAAACCTGTTGCATACTTTTCTGAAAAATTGAGTGGGCCTAGTCTGAATTATTCTACTTATGATAAAGAATTATATGCTCTTGTTCGGACTTTAGAAACATGGCAACATTATTTATGGCCCAAAGAATTTGTTATACATTCTGATCATGAATCTTTGAAACATATTAAAAGTCAAGCTAAACTGAATCGTAGACATGCTAAATGGGTTGAATTCATTGAGACTTTCCCTTATGTCATTAAACACAAGAAGGGAAAAGAAAATGTTATTGCTGATGCATTGTCTCGTCGCTATACTATGCTTTCACAACTTGACTTCAAAATATTTGGTTTGGAGACCATGAAAGATCAATATGTGCATGATGCTGATTTTAAAGATGTAATGCAGAATTGTAAAGAAGGAAGAATGTGGAACAAGTTTGTCGTTAACGATGGATTTGTGTTTCGTGCTAACAAGCTATGCATTCCAGCTAGCTCCGTTCGTCTTTTGTTGTTGCAGGAAGCGCATGGAGGAGGATTAATGGGACATTTTGGCGTGAAGAAGACGGAGGACGTACTTGCTACACATTTCTTTTGGCCAAAGATGAGACGGGATGTTGAGCGTTTTATTGCTCGATGCACTACATGTCAAAAAGCTAAGTCACGACTCAATCCTCATGGTTTATATATGCCTTTGCCATGATGAGGACATGACTACCTTGGATATGACCAAAAATATTGCATATATGCATATTTGTCAGGTGATTTCTAGTGCAAACTATTCAATAATCTATTTATGTTATCCAGAACAAAAATACTTCACACACTTTTGTGTTTTGTCTAATTGCAGGTGTATGGGACATTTGTACAATCCACATATGAAGATAAGGAAGAAAGAGATGTTTATTTGCTGTCCAAAAAGTTCTCTCACGTCACTTTTGGCCCAAGAGAAGATAGAGTCCAAGTCTCTCACGTTCTGGATTCAGTTTCGGACTGCACAGACACACCTGACTCAAAACGCACACAAGTTTTTCATACGGACTCCGAATTGGGTGATTCTTTTTTTGTTGGAAACTAGATTTCGTGCACTTTCCAACCCAATTGGAATCACCTTCAAATTCGTCCGGAGCGTTGAGTTGTGGACGAAACAATCTGATGCTGCAGCAGAATCCGAGTCAAACTACAAGTCCAAAGGTGTTACATCACCTCCACTTGGGCCCATTGGCCTTGTACGACCTAGATTTAGTTTTAGGCTGCCTTGGGACGTCCTCCCACCTCATTGGCCGCCACCCCTTGCTCCTATATAAGTAGATCCATCTAGTAGCTTTTCCTTGGGATTTGTTTAGTTAAAAGTTAGCCATTGCAACTTCGTGT
>NW_021265278.1:0-1376 GCF_002162155.2 Triticum dicoccoides
CATGCATGAAACATGGCAATATGAGTGTGTTGGGCTAATGCAACTAAAACCAGAAGGGTTTGAACAAATTTGAATCAAGGATTCAAATTTCAAATTCAAATATGGCCTTTTAAAGTGCTTTTCCTTGTTCTGCTTGAAACATCAATTTAACTTGTTTGATCATGCATGAAAATAGTACAGATGGATAGATTGGATTTTTCTGATCATTTTTCATATATAATTTGTCCAATTTGGAGTTACAGAATAAAAGTTATGAATTTTTGAAGTTTAAATAATATTCTGGAATTTCCTGATTTAAATTAAATCCAGAAATATAATTATTGCGCCAGCATGACGTCAGCATGACGTCAGTGGTCAACTGCGGCTGGCTGGAGTCAAACCTGACGTGTGGGGCCCACACGTCAGTGACAGGGGGGTTAAACAGAGTTAGTTTAATCCTAATTACTAATTAGTGGCGCTGGGGCCCACTAGTCAGTGTCAGGGGGTTAACTAACAGTGGTTAGCGCTAATCCTAATTAGCTACAGGGCTGGGCCCACCTGTCAGGGACTCAGGGGGGGTTCCTGCCGTGGTCAAAGTGGGTCAAACCCACCGGCGACGTGACGCCGGCGAGGCCCGAGACGGCGGCGCGATGCGGGATCGCGCTACAGGGCACGGGCGAGGCCGTTCTTGGGCTCGTTGGAGAGCTCTTGCTCCCGCGCGTCGAACGGTGGTGGTGGCCGGGCCTGAGGTGGCCGGAGTCGACGGCGGCGAGCTCGGCTGCGGCCGCCGGAGTTCAGGTGCGGTCGGAGTCGGTGTTGCAGGGGGTTTGGGGAGGCGTTGGTGCGTGCTGCGTGCTCCTAGTGAGGCGTGGAGCACGATAGGGTGCTCGGTTGGGCGCTACGGTGATCGTGGCCACGACGGCGACATTGCCGGCGGCGTGGAGCTCTCGGCCAAGGTGGGGCTAAGGCCTAGAGGTCGAAAGAGACCAGGGGAGAAGGGGGAAACGACTCAGGGGCTCACCGCGGTTGCAGTGGGCGTCGAAGCGGGCTCGGAGACGCGCTGGAGACGGCGAATTCGACGGCGATGATGGTCGGAGCCCGAAGAGGGGAACGACGACGTGGCGGCGATGCAGGGCTTCCGGAGGCCCGTGGAGCGGTGGGGAGGAAGAGGGGGTTGTGGCGGAGCTTCTGAGCTAGTCGGGGGAGCGAGGGGTGGCCGGAGACGGCTGCTAAGGCGAACGGCGGCGACGGTGGTGTTCGGCCGTGTGAGAGAGAGAGCGAGGGAGAGGAGGGGAGAGCCGAGGGAGAGTGAGAGAGAGCAGGGGGGAGGCGTGGCGTCGTCCAGGGCATCGAGGCGAGGAGGGGAGGGCAGGCAGGCAGGGAGAGAGGTGGCGTGG
>NW_021265279.1:0-1768 GCF_002162155.2 Triticum dicoccoides
GCTCATCAATATCAGATTTGGTGGCAAATAAACATGCACTTTTCAATTTAATTTCAGAAGCAACACTAGATGGTTTATTATTAGGCTTCATTTGTTGCTCAAATTCTTTTGCCACAATCTGATTTTCACTCTTATTCTTCTCCTGTTTTGCTTTATTAGCTCTATTAATATCATCTTTCAAAATGGAATCAGGAGTCATAGGAAGCAAAGTAATATTTTTATCCTTATGAACAAGAGTATAGTGATTGTTTCTACCATGGTGTACAGAGTTTTTATCAAATTGCCATGGTCTACCAAGTAATAAGGAACATGCTTGCATAGGTACCACATCACAATCAACATAATCAGCATATGTAGAGATACTAAAATGCACACGAACAGTACGTGTTACCTTAACCTTGCCGCTGTTGTTGAACCATTGGATGTAGTAAGGATGTGGATGTGGTCTTGTGGTGAGATAAAGCTTCTCCACCATCTCCATGCTAGCCAAGTTGTTGCAGCTCCCTCCTTCTATTATGACGCGCACAGAACGTTCCTTCACAACTCCCTTGGTATGGAACAAATTGTGCCTCTGATTTTGCTCAGCTTGTGTGACCTGCACACTCAAAACACGTTGAGCAACTAAACATTCATACCTGTCAGCGTCTTCAGGAGCCA
The DNA here is from genome assembly GCF_002162155.2 of Triticum dicoccoides. Lineage (NCBI taxonomy): Eukaryota > Viridiplantae > Streptophyta > Magnoliopsida > Poales > Poaceae > Triticum > Triticum dicoccoides. The sequence goes on from NW_021265279.1 coordinate 658, forward strand.
TGTATTGCGTCTCATGATCAGAATCATCTCCACCATGTTCTTCACGTGTAATAAGAGCCAATGTCTCCTCATCATAGTCACTAGCGGACTCATATCCACCACCCTCGGTAGCAATCATCACACGCGGAGATTTGCATTCTCTCGCATAATGATCTCCTCCCTTACAACGACGACAAATAATATCACTTGTGTGCCCTGTTGATGCCCTGGAAGAAGAAGAACTCTGTGCAGGCCCGGCAGGTGCGCTCTTGGCAGATAATGGTGGTTGTTCCTGTTTTCTTGTATCACGGCTGTAGGAGGCACCTGATTGAGGTGCTGGTGCAGTTGAAGTAGAAGATGCACGCGGTGTCCATGATGAAGGTCGGCTTGCAGAAAAGTTAGTTCGCGCCAATGCTTGTCGATCCTGCACTTCACGTTCAGCTTTACAAGCAAGATGGAATAAACGAGTGATATTAGTATACTCCTTATAGTCTAGAATGGTCTGAATCTCTCTATTTAATCCACCCAGAAAACGTGCAAGCATAGCTTCATTCTCCTCAACAATACCACATCGAATCACGCCAGTTTGTAATTCCTGATAATATTCTTCTACAGAATTTTTCCCTTGTCTTAAATGCTGCAATTTTTGAAGCAATTCACGTTGATAATATGGTGGAACCCAACGCGTACGCATAGCAGTTTTCAAAGCAGCCCAAGTAGTTGGAATAGGATATAATCTACAATGTTCAGACCACCATACACATGCAAAACTAGTGAAAGCACAAACAGTAGCAGCAACTCGTCTCTCCTCAGGATATTGTAAACATGTAAATCGTTGTTCAGTTTCTAACTCCCAAGTAAGATATATATCAGGAACATATCTACCCTCAAATGGTGGAATATTCAATTTCAGTTTAGGAATATGGACATCATCTCGTACCTGAGGTGGTGGTGCAGGCCTACCATTACGAATATATACCTGAGGTCGACCTGCTGGTGGTGGTGCTGGTGGTTGCACGTAGTTTTGATTTTGAGCAACCTCATCCTCGTAATCTCCCACATAATCATCCTCCTCCGCATCAGCAGCAGGAGCCACAGAAGTATCAACAGCAGCACCAACAGTTTGGCCAAA
>NW_021265280.1:0-3961 GCF_002162155.2 Triticum dicoccoides
GATACATTTGTTTTCCTTACAAATGAAGGGCCTAGCTTGGAGAAGGATGAACATTGGAGCAAGAACAAGCATGGAGATGATGCCATGCGCAAGGGGAACAAGAACGGAGTTACAAGTGATGATTTCAGGACTTTGAAGCCACCATAATGGGTGCATGAAGCCTTGGACGAAATATACAAGATGCCACTTCACAAATTTCGTCCCGAGGCTATTATAGGTGCTGCGTCACCTTTTTATTGGGCCAGGCCCATGTAATTTCGAAATACATAAGTATAGGCTATTTTTCGAGTCCGTATGTGTTGGGAAACAAGAGATAGGGTTGATTTCGGACCCCTCCACCAAGGGCCACGAAATTCCCCCTCTCCTCCTCCATATATACAGCCCTTAGGGCACCGTTTAGACTTTGGGTTTTGTTTAGATTAAAAGTTCGCCATAGCTGCAACTTCGCGTACTTCGTTTGTGTTCAACGACCAGACAAAAGCGTCACAGAACCCCACCTTGATCAATAAAGCTTTCATCTTATATTCGCAATATCCAGATTGCAATCTCAGTTTCTTGCTTGTTCTTCATTTGCTCGCAGGAAACAGACCCTCGTGGTCAGGTTGATCGTGCTCCGGCATGGTCAATAACCTCTCGGAGTTGGTTTAGCGATTGCTAAGGCACGACGTCCTCGCACGTTCGTAGTCGGATCGTCAAAGTCGACTTCCACCAAAGCGATATCCATCATCTCATCGAAAGACGGGACACCTTTGCCTCTATCAAGTGGTATCAGATTTCCAGGTTGCTTGGTGAGATTTTACCGTTTTTCGTAGTTTAGATCGAGTCTGTTCTTCATACCTACAATCCACGAAAAAGCCACACAAAAAAAATTAGGGTTAGTTCATCATATCCGAACCAATCTGAGCCTTTGCATAATCTTTTTAGGGTTTTGCTTTGTTGAATTTGCGGTTGCATCGTCGGTCTAGTTGCTGGTCTTAGAGTCTAGTCTTTTAGAGTTTCGAGTTCTGGTCATAAGTTGTCATGCCGCCGCCGCACCATCATCATCGCCCCTGCCATCTACCACCACCGCTCCGAATCCGTATCCATATACCACCACCAATCCGTGCCCATATACCACCACCGATCCATATCCATATACTACCACCGCTACCACCACCGCTGCCATATACCACCACCATATATCCACCACCAATCCGAGTTCCTTGCTTATTAGGTTTGTTTTCGGGATCCATCTAGATTCCGATTCGTGTTTCCTTGCCGGAGTAGGTTTCGGGAAAAAAAAAGAGTCGGGTAGCCACGCTCCGTTTAGGCCCAAAATTTTTCGACAACGCATTTTTCGAAAAAATTTCTGGCTATCCTATTTTTAGGTGTTTCTGAGTGTTTTGAGACAGGTGCCGTTATAGGAAGTTTTTTTTGACCCGTTTCCAGTTTTTGGGTCCGGGCAGTCGAAAAAAAAAATTGGTCGAAAAATTTCGTGCCCATCCTGTCAGTTTGAGCTAGGAAGAGTTTTGAGACACTCGCCATTATAGTGATTTTTCGCAAAAAAAAAAGAAAAAAAAGCAGCGCAAAAAAAAAGAGCGCAAAAAAAAAGAGCGAAAAAAAATTCAGAGTGTGCTTTTCCCTTGTTTACGTGCCGCGCCGTGATTTTGTTGGTGTTCTAGGCTCGCGTCTCTAGCACAGTCTAGCCTAGGACCAGCACAGTACCGTCGTTGAGCGTTTATTCAACTTTGCATCTCTGAATTGATTATTGCTGACCCTTTTTGCTACCATAGTATAAGCCTTCCCAGCTCCACATACATCTACGTCGTGCGTTTGACTCTCCCTGGTAATCGCTCTATCCAAGCTTTGAGAGTTTTGACTACAACGGTTGCCGATCACCACCTGTTGCTGGGTAAGAACTGGTAAGAATTTGAGTTTTGCTTGACGGATTTGTGACATCCACCACCACCACTTGTTCGTAGTCTGTAGGATCATATTCTTGTGTGTTTCTATTGCTGCTAACCTGATAGAGGCAAAGGTGTCCCGTCTTTCGATGAGATGGTGGATTTTGCTTTGGTGGAAGTCGACTTTGACGATCCGACTACGAACGTGCGAGGACGTCGCGCCTTAGCAATCGCTAAACCAACTCCGAGAGGTTATTGACCACGCCGGAGCACGATCAACCTGACCACGAGGGTCTGTTTCCTGCAAGCAAATGAAGAACAAGCAAGAAACTGAGATTGCAATCTGGATATTGCGAATATAAGATGAAAGCTTTATTGATCAAGGTGGGGTTCTGTGACGCCTTTGTCTGGTCGTTGAACACAAACGAAGTACGCGAAGTTGCAGCTATGGCGAACTTTTAATCTAAACAAAACCCAAAGTCTAAACGATGCCCTAAGGGCTGTATATATGGAGGAAGAAGGGGGGATTTCGTGGCCCTTGGTGGAGGGGTCCGAAATCAACCCTATCTCTTGTTTCCCCACACATACGGACTCTAAAAATAGCCTATACTTATGTATTTCGAAATTACATGGGCCTGGCCCAATAATAAGGTGACGCAGCACCTAAAATAGCCTCGGGACGAAATTTATGAAGTGGCATCTTGTATATTTCGTCCAAGGCTTCATGCACACATTATGGTGGCTTCAAAGTCCTGAAATCATCACTTGTAACTCCGTTCTTGTTCCAATGTTCATCGTTCTCCAAGCTAGGCCCTTCATTTGTAAGCAAAACAAATGTATCCAATTTAGGCAGCATCATATTCTCATGAACATTAGAATCATTACCAAGAAACGAAAGTACCTGGTAATTTAGTTGGCGTGCACGAGCTCTAGTAATTGGTCCAGTATGTATAGCAGCAGGGGCTGTGGGTGTAACAATTGTATTGATGTCCTCATCGTCCTCCCCTTCTTGAAATGAAGTCGTCCTCGACGGAAGTTCATCTTCCTCACCCACATAATGTGATAGAGGCGAGGGTGTCCTGATCTTTCATGAGATGATAACTATCAATTTGGTGGAGACGACTTTGACAATCCGACTACAAACGTGCACGACGTTGCGCCTTAGCAATCGCTAAACCAATCTCCTGAGGTTACTGACGACGCCGGAAGCACGGTCAGCCTGACCACGAAGGTCTATTCCTGCAAGCAACCGAAGAACGAGCAAGAATATGATAAAGCAATCTGAATATTGCAAATATATATGAGGTATTGATAATGGTGGGGATCCGCAAGCGGTCTTGGTCTGGTCGTTGGACACAAACGAAGTACACGAAGTTGCAATGGCTAACTTTTAACTAAACAAATCCCCAGGAAAAGCTACTAGATGAATCTACTTATATAGGAGCAAGGGGTGGCGGCCAAGGAGGTGGGAGGACGTCCCAAGGCAGCCTAAAACTAAATCTAGGTCGTACAAGGCCAATGGGCCCAAGTGGAGGTGATGTAACACCTTTGGACTTGTAGTTTGACTCGGATTCTGCTGCAGCATCAGATTGTTTCGTCCACAACTCAACGCTCCGGACGAATTTGAAGGTGATTCCAGTTGGGTTGGAAAGTGCACGAAATCTAGTTTCCAACAAAAAAAGAATCACCCAATTCGGAGTCCGTATGAAAAACTTGTGTGCGTTTTGAGTCAGGTATGTCTGTGCAGTCCGAATCTGAATCCAGAACGTGAGAGACTTGGACTCTATCTTCTCTTGGACCAAAAGTGACGTGAGAGAACTTTTTGGACAGCAAAAAAACATCTCTTTCTTCCTTATCTTCATATGTGGATTGTACAAATGTCCCATACACCTGCAATTAGACAAAACACAAAAGTGTGTGAAGTATTTTTGTTCTGGATAACATAAATAGATTATTGAATAGTTTGCACTAGAAATCACCTGACAAATATGCATATATGCAATATTTTTGGTCATATCCAAGGTAGTCATGTCCTCATCATCCTCCCCTTCTTGAAAATAAAGCCGTCCTCGGCGTTG
>NW_021265281.1:0-761 GCF_002162155.2 Triticum dicoccoides
CCCCTCCGCCGCTCTTTTGGTCATCAGAGGGCAAATCCCGACGCTCTCCGCCGTCTCGGCCTCGCCGGCGTCAAGCCGCCGGCAGGTTAGGCCCTGCTGACCAGGGGTTTGACCCCCCCTGGGTCGATGACAGGTGGGGCCAGCCCCCCTGTTAATTAGTTTAGTTTATTTTAATTTAATTACCCCCCCCCTGCTGACACTGACATGTGTGCCCTAGTGCCCTAATCTTTAATTAAACTAAACTAAACCCCCCCTGTTTAACCTGTGACGCTGACATATGGGTCCCACAGGTCAGTTTGACCTGGATGGTGCCCGTTGACCTGCTGACGTCACTATGAGGTCATGATGACGCAATAATTCCTTTCTGGAATTTAAATAAATCTTAAATGATTTAATAATTTCAGAAAATAGCTAAAACTTCTATAAATCATAGAAAATTAACCGTAACTCCAAATTAAATAATTTATATATGAAAAATTATCAGAAAAATTCAAGGAATCCATCTGTACCATTTTCATGCATGTTAGAACAACTTATAGGTGCTGTTTAGCACAAATCAATTAAATGGCATTTGAATAATCACATATGGAGTTTGAATTTGAATCTTGTATTCAAACCAACTTCATTTAATCTGTTGCTAGATGCATTAGCCCAAAACACATTCATTTTGCCATGTCATGATCATGCATCATATTGTGCATTGCATTGATTGTGTTCCCTTCTGTGTTGCCGGTATTTGTCCCCTCTCGATAGACGTGATA
>NW_021265282.1:0-1488 GCF_002162155.2 Triticum dicoccoides
GACAAAGCGACGACAATAGCTCGCTAAGCCTAGAAAACTCCGAACTTGCTTGACCGATTCAGGTGGAGTCCAGTTAAGGACGGCTTGAACTCGCTCAGGGTTAACAGCAATACCTTTACCAGATATTACATGACCCAGATAGGTCACTTCTGGCAACCAGAATTCACATTTAGAAAATTTGGCATAAAGGCGATGCTCTCGAAGTTTCTGCAACACTAGCCTTAGATGTTCGGCATGTTCTTCCTCGTTCTTGGAGTAGATGAGTATATCATCGAGGTAAACTACAACGAATTTATCCAAATACTCCATGAAGATTGAGTTCATTAACCGAGAAAAGGTGGCTGGAGCGTTGGTTAAACCGAAGGACATGACGGTGTACTCGTATTGGCCATAACGAGTAACAAAGGCCGTTTTAGGAATGTCTCCGTTTCTGATTTTGATTTGATGGTAGCCTAACCTCAAATCCATCTTGGAGAAGACTGAGGATCCAGCGAGCTGATCATACAGGTCGTTGATCCTGGGAAGCGGATATTTGTTCTTGATTGTGACCAAATTGACAGGTCGGTAATCTACAACCATCCGGTCCGTACCATCCTTCTTCTTGACGAATAGGACGGGGCAAGCCCACGGAGATGAACTAGGTCGGATGAAACCCTTTTTCAAGGACTCATCGAGTTGTTTCCTAAGCTCGGCTAGTTCTAGGGGTGCCATCTTATAGGGTCTTCTAGCAATCGGAACGGTTCCCGGAATGAGGTCTATTACGAACTCAACATCCCTGTCAGGTGGAACACCTGGCAATTCCTCTGGGAAAACATCCGGAAAGTCACGGACTACCGGAACGTCCTCAAGGTCTGGCAAAGGGCTGGCGTTAAGAGAATATAATTGTCGCTTGGCTAATCGGGTCAAGACATTGACTATCTTGCCCGAAGGGTGAGTGAGTTGAACAGTCCTAGAGAAGCAATCAATTTTGGCTTGATGAGCTGACATCCAGTCCATACCCAGAATGATATTGATATCTGAAAATATAAGGGCTATCAAAGAGGCAAGGAAAACAAGTCTGTCGACTTGGATTTCATTTCCATGGCTTACTCTAGAAGTTTGCCATTTGGATCCCGGAGTTTGAATTACCATAGAGGTTGGCATATCACCGAATGCGACGTTATGCAAGCGAGCATAGTTTTCAGATATAAAAGAATGAGAGGCTCCTGTATCGAAAAGAACAGATGCCGGGTGGCAATTAACAAGAAGCGTACCGAGAACGACGTTGGGATCCTCTTGAGCTTCTTCGGCAGAGATACAGTTGACATGGCCACGTGTAGCGGTGACCGGCTTGGCGTGGAATACTTTTCCTGTCGGCTTGCCACGGCCAACAGCTTTAGCAGACTGGTTGGGGTTGGTCTGGGGACACTCACGCATATAGTGGCCAGATTCCCCACACTTGAAACAAGTCACGGAACTGGTACGTGGAGGAGCATTGTTAGTTGGACC
>NW_021265283.1:0-2345 GCF_002162155.2 Triticum dicoccoides
TCCTGCATAAGCACTGCTCCAAGTCCTCGACGTGAAGCGTCGCAATACACCTCATAATCCTTAGTCTGATCTGGCAATATCAAAACTGGTGAGGTAACCAATCTTTTCTTCAACTCCTGAAAACTTGCCTCACAGTCCTCAGTCCATATGAATTTGTTATCCTTTTTCAACAATTCAGTCATAGGCTTAGCAATCCTTGAGAAATTCTCAATGAATCTTCGGTAGTATCCTGCGAGTCCAAGAAAACTCCGAATCTCTCCAACTGTCGTTGGTGCTTCCCAATTAGTTACGGTCTCAACCTTTGTGGGGTCAACTGCTATTCCTTCTCCGGATATAACATGTCCGAGAAATCCAACTTCCTTTAGCCAAAACTCACATTTGCTGAATTTGGCATATAACTGATGTTCCCTTAATTTCTCCAAAACCAAACGCAAATGTTCCTTATGCTCCTCTTCATTCTTTGAACAAACTAAGATGTCATCAATGAACACTACGACGAACTTATCCAAAAACTCCATAAACACTTTGTTCATCAGGTTCATAAAATAGGCAGGTGCGTTAGTCAATCCAAATGACATAACGGTATACTCGTACAGTCCATATCTCGTGGTAAATGCAGTCTTGGGTATGTCTTGCTCCCGAATCTTCAACTGATGGTACCCTGATCGCAAGTCGATCTTGGAAAACACTTTGGCTCCTTGCAAACGATCAAACAGATCATTTATCATTGGTAGTGGGTACTTGTTCTTGATTGTTACCGCATTCAATTCACGATAATCAACAACCATTCTCAAAGATCCATCCTTTTTCTCTACTAACAAAACGGGTGATCCCCAAGGTGAAGAGCTTGGGCGTATATAACCTTTATCCAATAGCTCCTTAATCTGCTTCTTGATTTCTGCCAAATCTTGTGCTGGCATCCTGTATGGTCGTTTCGATATCGGGCCTGTTCCTGGCAATAGTTCAATCAAAAACTCAATGTCTCTATCCGGTGGCATGCTTGGCAACTCTTCCGGAAATACATCAGGAAAATCCTTCACCACTGGTACTTCTTCCTGCACCACTCCTGATAAGCAATTCACTTGTGTCCTGTTTGGCACATGCCGGGATACATACTTGATCCTTCTTCCTTCTGGTGTGGTAAGCAAAATTGTCTTACTGGCGCAATCGATGTTTCCTCCATACATCGACAGCCAATCCATACCAAGAATCACATCCAGACCTTGGGATTCCAGAATAATTAAATCCGTTGGGAATACATGCCTTCCTATACTCAATGGTACTTGAAAACATCCTTGTCTGGCCATGTATTCTGCTCCTGGCGAGCTTACTAGCATAGGTGTTTTAAGAATCCTAGTGGGCAGGCTATGCTTTTCCACAAATCCCCTTGATATGTATGAATGCGATGCACCAGTATCAAAAAGAACGAGTGCAGTAAATGACTTAACCAAAAACTTACCGATTACTGCATCGGGCTGATCTTCAATCTCCTCCACATTAACGTGGTTCACCTGTCCCCTATTGAAAGGGTTCGGCTTCTTCCCAGAGCTTCCATTGCCATTTCCATTCTGGCCTTCAGGACATTCATTGGGATAATGTCCGGTCTTCGAACACTTGAAACAGGTGACTTGACTCAGGTCTCTCTTGGTTGGGGTTGATGGGGTTGTTCGGTTCTGGCCGTTGCTTCCTCCATTCCCATTACCATTCTTGTGGCCATTATGGTTGTGCGAGCTACCTCCTCCATGGGTGTGCTGAAACTTAAATCCCGGTTTAGGGGTAAAACGGGGCTTCTGCTGGGCTCCAGAGTTATACTTCCCCTGTCCATACTTCCTCTTACGGTTCTCAATCTGCTGTTGCTTCCCTTCAATCATGATGGCACAATCTACTAACTCCTGGTAGTTGTTGAAATTTGCTACCATCAACTGCATGCTTAGTTCATCATTCAGTCCTTCCAGAAACTTCTCCTGCTTAGCTACATCCGTAGCAACGTCATCTGGGGCATAACGGGCTAGCTTACTAAACTCCTCCACATACTGGCCAACAGTCCTTCCTCCTTGGCGTAAGTTGCGAAACTCACGCTTCTTTATGGCCATAGCTCCTGCTGAAACATGGGCAGTGCGGAAAGCTTGCTGAAATTGATCCCATGTGACAGTGTCTACCGGGTAAGTGGCTGTGAAATTCTCCCACCATGCGGCTGCGGGTCCTTCAAGCTGATGTGCTGCAAACTTCACTCTTTCTCCATCTGTGCATCCTGCAGTGGTCAACTCCCTTCCTATCTTGCGGAGCCAATCATCTGCTACAATCGGCTCGGTGCTACTGGAGTACACCGGCGGATTTAGTCTAAG
>NW_021265284.1:0-1498 GCF_002162155.2 Triticum dicoccoides
TTTTGAAATTACTACGAAACCCAACAGTGGCATCCGAGCTAGGTTATTTATGTTGATGTTATATGCACGAGTAGAACACAAGTGAGTTGTGGACGATACAAGTCATACTGCCTACCAGCATGTCATACTTTGGTTCGGCGGTATTGTTGGACGAGACGACCCGGACCAACCTTACGCGTACGCTTACGCGAGACCGGTTCCCTCGACGTGCTTTGCACAGAGATGGCTTGCGGGCGACTGCCTCTCCAACTTTAGTTGAACCAAGTATGGCTACGCCCGGTCCTTGCGAAGGTTAAAACGGAGTCTATTTGACAAACTATCGTTGTGGTTTTGATGCGTAGGTGAGATTGGTTCTTACTTAAGCCCGTAGCAGCCACGTAAAACATGCAACAACAAAGTAGATGACGTCTAACTTGTTTTTGCAGGGCATGTTGTGATGTGATATGGTCAAGGCGTGATGCTGAATTTTATTGTATGAGATGATCATGTTTTGTAACCGAGTTATCGGCAACTGGCAGGAGCCATATGGTTGTCGCTTTATTGTATGCAATGCAATCGCGATGTAATGCTTTACTTTATTACTAAACGGTAGTGATAGTCGTGAAAGCATAAGATTGGCGAGACGACAACGATGCTACGATGGAGATCAAGGTGTCGCGCCGGTGACGATGGTGATCATGACGGTGCTTCAGAGATGGAGATCACAAGCACAAGATGATGATGGCCATATCATATCACTTATATTGATTGCATGTGATGTTTATCTTTTTATGCATCTTATCTTGCTTTGATTGACGGTAGCATTATAAGATGATCTCTCACTAAATTATCAAGAAGTGTTCTCCCTGAGTATGCACCGTTGCGAAAGTTCTTCGTGCTGAGACACCACGTGATGATCGGGTGTGATAGGCTCTACGTTCAAATACAACGGGTGCAAAACAGTTGCACACGCGGAATACTCAGGTTATACTTGACGAGCCTAGCATATACAGATATGGCCTTGGAACACGGAGACCGAAAGGTCGAGCGTGAATCATATAGTAGATATGATCAACATAGTGATGTTCACCATTGAAACTACTCCATCTCACGTGATGATCGGACATGGTTTAGTTGATTTGGATCACGTGATCACTTAGAGGATTAGAGGGATGTCTGTCTAAGTGGGAGTTCTTAAGTAATATGATTAATTGAACTTAAATTTATCATGAACTTAGTCCTGGTAGTATTTTGCAAATTATAGATCAATAGCTCGCGTTGTTGCTTCCCTGTGTTTATTTTGATATGTTCCTAGAGAAAATTGTGTTGAAAGATGTTAGTAGCAATGATGCGGATTGGATCCGTGATCTGAGGATTATCCTCATTGCTGCACAGAAGAATTATGTCCTTGATGCACCGCTAGGTGACAGACCTATTGCAGGAGCAGATGCAAACGTTATGAACATTTAGCTAGCTCAATATGATGACTACTTGATAGTTTAAGTGCACCATGCTTAAC
>NW_021265285.1:0-1105 GCF_002162155.2 Triticum dicoccoides
GGTAGTCTCTCTCTCTCTTTTTATTTCCGTTTTTATTCTGTTTTTGTTTTATTTAAATTATTTTGCCACTGTTTTGAATTTTAAAAATAATTCAAACAATGCCAAAAACTCCTCTGAATATTTTATAATGCTAGATGGACTTTTCCAAAAGCTTATAAAATATTTCAGGGGTATTTAAATTATATTCTAATTATATGAATATAATTCAAATTCAAATAGCTAAAGATTTAAATTCAAAGTCCCAAGAATAAATCCTTAAAAATGTTCAATATTTTGGTTGGGACCAGAACCCTTACCAAAAATTATCAAACATTTAAGAGGAGCACTTTGGAGCAATGAATGAGATTTCCAGGGTTTTTGCCCCTCTTTTATTTAGGGTTTTGAGGCTTCCAACATTCCTCAATTCAAGTTTCAAAAATATAGACATGATGCACACATGAAGCTAGCCTAGAGCAAAGCCAGAAGCTAGGGATGTGACACATCTTTACAACGTCGAACATAATATCGACGAGCCCCGAGCTTGGAACGCGGAACTACTCCGCCCATTTTACACTTAAGTTTATCACTCGGATGAGTTGCAATAAAGTACTCCTGTAGTTCATGGATTTCAAAATAATAGTGTCATAGTTCCTCCATAATTTTTGTCACTTTTTATTTTTGTCCAATAAAATTTTCCCCTCAGTGGGTGACTTAGCCGCGAATCCGTTTCGCCTAAGTTTGTAAAAATCCTTACCGAATGGTGAGCCAGACTCCCACTCGGAGGCTTAGCTGCGAATCCGTTTCGCCTAAGATTAAATAAAATCCTACCGAGTGGTAAGCCTGACTTCCACTCGGGGGCTTAACTGCAGTCCAAGTACTCGCCTAAGTTATAAAAATCCTACCGAGTGGTAAGCCAGACTTCCTCTCGGAGGCTTAGCTGCAGTCCAAGTACTCGCCTAAGTTATAAAATTCCTACCGAGTGGTAAGCGAGACTTCCACTCGGAGGCTTAGCGGCAGTTCAAGTACTCGCCTAAGATATAAAAATCCTACCGAGTGAAGAGCAAACCTCTCACTCGGGGGCTTAGCTGCAGCCCAGTGCTCGCCTAAGATATAAAAATCCTACCGA
>NW_021265286.1:0-831 GCF_002162155.2 Triticum dicoccoides
ACGTTCACATACAACGGGTGTAAGACAGATTTACACATGCAAACACTTAGGTTGACTTGACGAGCCTAGCATGTACAGACATGGCCTCGGAACACAGAAGACCGAAAGGTCGAACATGAGTCGTATAGAAGATACGATCAACATGAAGATGTTCACCGATGTTGACTAGTCCGTCTCACGTGATGATCGGACACGGTCTAGTTTAACTCGGATCATGTAATACTTAGATGACTAGAGGGATGTCTAATCTAAGTGGGAGTTCACTAATAATTTGATTAGTTGAACTTAATTATCATGAACTTAGTCTAAAATCTTTGCAATATGTCTTGTAGATCAAATGGCCAACGTAGTCCTCAACTTCAACGCGTTCCTAGAGAAAACTAAACTGAAAGACGATGGCAGAAACTATACGGACTGGGTCCGGAACCTGAGGATCATCCTCATAGCTGCCAAGAAAGATTATGTCCTACAAGCACCACTTGGTGACGCACCCGTTCTCCCTGCAGAACAAGATGTTATGAACGCTTGGCAGGCACGTTTCGATGACTACTCCCTCGTTCAGTGCGGCATGCTTTACAGCCTAGAGCCGGGGCTCCAAAAGCGTTTTGAGAGACATGGAGCATATGAGATGTTCGAAGAGCTGAAAATGGTTTTCCAAGCTCATGCCCGGGTCGAGAGATATGAAGTCTCCGACAAATTCTTTAGCTGTAAGATGGAGGAAAACAGTTCTGTCAGTGAGCACATACTCACTATGTCTGGGTTGCATAACCGCTTGACTCAGCTGGGAGTTAATCTCCCGGATGATGCGGTCATTGACAGAATCCTCCAGTC
>NW_021265287.1:0-1287 GCF_002162155.2 Triticum dicoccoides
TTTTTTTCTGTTGTGTCCTTTTTCTTTTACTGTTTTATTTTATTCTAGTTTTATAAAACATAAAAGTTGTACCTTAAATAGTAACACTAATTATACCTCTGCCACAAAAGGTTTAACCCCCAAATAATATAGTTTAGTATTTTATAAAATACCAAGGCATTTATGTATTTGTCTTACCTACTGTTTTAATTAATTAAATGCAGTTAGACCTTTTATAAAAATGTGGTTTCTCCACCAACATTACTTATGAATTATTTGTCACATTTATAACATTTTAGTTTTGACTTTTGAAAACGTTTATTGTTTGCTTGATTTTGAATATGAATTTGAATCGGTTCCGAACTAACACGAGATTAGCGAAAGAAATCGAAGTGACGTGGCATCATTAGCAGGGAATTACTGTAGCTAAATACCCGGGCGTCACATGGTCACTGGAAGCGGAACTACCCCGAGTGATTGGCAGATAAGAAGGATGGCAAAGTGAACATAAGTATATTTGATATACATGTTATTGATGTGTACTTTACTAGTGTTTATAGCAACCCCTCAGTATTTGATACTAGTTCAGTTGCTAAGATTAGTAACTCGAAACGGGAGTTGCAGAATAAACAGAGACTAGTTAAGGGTGAAGTGACGATGTGTGTTGGAAGTGGTTCCAAGATTGATATGATCATCATCGCACACTCCCTATAAATTCAGGATTAGTGTTGAACCTAAATAAGTGTTATTTGGTGTTTACGTTGAGCATGAATATGATTTGATCATGTTTATTGTAATACGGTTATTCATTTAAGTAAGAGAATAAATTGTTATTCTGTTTACATGAATAAAACCTTATATGGTTACACACCCAATGAAAATAGTTCGTTGGATCTCGATCGTAGTGATACACATAATCATAATATTGAAACCAAAAGATGCAAAGTTAATAATGATAGTGCAACTTATTTGTGGCACTGCCGTTTAGGTCATATTGGTGTAAAGCGCATGAAGAAACTCCATGTTGATGGGATTTTGGAATCACTTGATTATGAATCACTTGATGCTTGCGAACCATGCCTCATGGGCAAGATGACTAAGACTCCGTTCTCCGGAGCGAGCAACTGACTTATTGGAAATAATACATACTGATGTATGCGGTCCGATGAAGTTAAGGCTCACGGCAAGTATCGTTATTTTCTGAACTTCACAGATGATTTGAGCAGATATGGGTATATCTACTTGATGAAACATAAGTTTGAAACATTTGAAAAGTTCAAAGAATTTCAGAGTGAAGTGGAAAATCAT
>NW_021265288.1:0-1928 GCF_002162155.2 Triticum dicoccoides
AAGCTTACTTTGATCAGAATGATACTAGTTTCAGCAGCGGTACACTTGGAAGCTGGAACTGAGAACAGGTTGCAGTCTATTGGATTACACAGTTTTAGGATACATTACATCATACTTTAGTAGTTTAGTTCTGATGTATTGTTGTATTGTAGTTTTAAGATTATATACTCTGTCCTATAGTATTATTTTACGAAAAATATAGAGCAAATTTGCAGTTTTTGCATCAATGAGATTCCATGTATATACAATATTTCAAACAATGTTTTTTTTCTGGATACATTACATCATACATCGAACAGTTGTCTTGTGCCAACCAAGGAAGAAGTCATGGAACCATCAGCATCTACTGGTCAGAGAGTCAGGTTAGGGGGACAAGACCGTAACCCGTGCTATTCAATTGGTAATGACGATGTCAGGGACGTCTTCAGCAATGACGATTGGGGAGAGGAACAAGAAGTTCAGGGTGAGCCGTGCTATGGCGTGGATAGTGGTTGTTTGCATACCGTCTATTTTCATTGCCATCACAGCAGGTTCGGCCTACAGGATGTTCAACAACCCCATCAGGGCCGCCGGATTCCCATGGCGGCTGCCGGTTGTCGTGCTGTTGGGCGGCTACCTCGCAGTGGTAAACCTGGCGCTGGGCTACTTGACCCTTTTCTTGCCGCAAGCACCCGTTGCTGTGTGGAAAGCTCTTGACAACGTTGGTTTGAGGCTGATTGGCCTTGCCGCCATCTTAACCTCTACCCCTATTTTGTTAATTGACCAGCCATGGCTGCACATCAGCTGTGCTTGCCTTCTTGCCGTCCTCATTGCTGCCATCCATGCCTTGTGTGTCTGTCTTGTTCGGATGTATGGCTAGTAGCTCGCTTCTTACTACGTACCATGGCGGCCTTAATTAGATGTTATCTCAGATGCTTTCTTAGACCCGTATTCTAGGTGAAGTCATTCCTTTTCTGTAAACAGTCTGTGCGACTCATGTATTATGAACTGTTTTTAATATATGATGAACATTTTAAAAATAGATGGTGAAATGTTTTTAAACATACGATGAATATTTCTATATACGGTGAATATTTTTAAAATACATTTAACATCTTTTTAGATGCATTGAAATTTTTTGAAAACACACTCAACATTTTCTATAAAAAATTAAGTAGGGTCTTATATCGTTTCAGAAACACCAACAAAGTCCAACAACTTTATAATGTTTTAGAAAAAGAAAGACGTCAAGCAAATATGTGCTTCGATGCGAAGCAAATTTGAGAGAGAGAGAGAGAGAGAGAGGGGGGGAGGGAGAGGGAGAGAGGGAGAGGGAGAGAGGGAGAGGGAGAGGTGGAGGGAGAGGGAGAGGCAGATGGCCTTGCCGCCATCTTAACCTCTGCCCTTGTTTTGTTAATTGACCAGGCATGGCTGCACATCAGCTGTGCTTGCCTTCTTGCCGTCCTCATTGCTACCATCCATGCCTTGTGTGTCTGTCTTGTTCGGATGTATGGCTAATAGCTCGCTTCTTGCTACGTACCATGGCGGCCTTAATTAGATGTTATCTCAGATGCTTTCTTAGACCCGTATTCAAGGTTAAGTCATTCCTTTTCTGTAAACAGTCTGTCCGACTCACGTTTTATGAACCCTTTTTGATATTGTATGAATATTTTAAAAATAGGTGGTGAAATATTTTTAACATACGATGAATATTTTTATATACGGTGAATATTTTTAAAATACATTTAACATCTTTTTAGATGCATTGAAATTTTTTGAATACACACTCAACATTTTCTATAAAAAATTAAGTAGGGTCTTATACCGTTTCAGAAACACCAACAAAGTCCAACAACTTTATAATGTTTTAAAAAAAGACGTCAAGCAAATATGTGCTTTGATGCGAAGCAAATTTGAGAGAGAGAGAGAGGGAGGGAGAGGGAGAGAGG
>NW_021265289.1:0-578 GCF_002162155.2 Triticum dicoccoides
CCGCCCTGCTGCACCTCGCCGCCGCCGTCGCCGTCGCCGGCCGTGAGCAACTTTATTTTATTTTTGTTAGATTTTTTTTAGATTTTTTTGTTAGTTCATAGATTTATTTGTTAGATTAGATTTGTAGTAATTTAGATATGTAGTTCATATTGTGTAATTTAGATTGTGTAATTAATTTGTTCATATTACGTTAGATTTTTTTTAGATTTTTTTGTTAGTTCATAGATTTATTTGTTAGATTAGATGTGGTGTAATTTAGATATGTATAGTTCATATTGTGTAATTTAGAATTGTGTAATTAATTTGTTCATATTATGTTAGATTTTGTTTTCTGTTAGTACATTTTTTGTTAGATTTTTTATGATTTCTGTTAGATTTTGTTAGATTTTTTTAATTTTTTTGTAGTTCATAGATTTTTTTGTTGGATGTGTAGTAATTTAGATGTGTAGTTCATAGATTTTTTATCATATATATGCAAAGATCGAATATGTCAAATTTTTATGATTTTTTTCTGTTCATAGAATCTTTATGATTTTTTTCTGTTGTAATTTTGTTTATAGATTTTTAATGATTTTTTT